>NW_026576916.1:0-52500 GCF_028641065.1 Leucoraja erinaceus
AGATCCACCCTGTACCAGTAACGCTATCCTACACAAACAAGGTGTGACGAAGGGTCTCGACCCAAAACGTCACCCTTCCTTCTCTCCAGAGATGCTGCCTGACCCGCTGAGTTACCCCAGCATTTTGTGTCTATTTCCTGCAGATGGATGTCACCCTGTGTAAAAACCTCTTCACTCTCCGGGCAAATGTTTTGAAGAAACACTACCTCCGCCCTCGACTCCATTCAAGGACCCAAGCAGTCGTTCCAGGTTCACCTGCATCTCCTCCAACCTCATCTATTGCATCCGCTGCTCTAGGTGTCAGCTGATCTACATCGGTGAGACCAAGCGCAGGCTTGGCGATCGTTTCGCCCAACGCCTCCGCTCGGTCCGCATTAACCAACCTGATCTCCGGATGCCCAGCACTTCAACTCCCCCTCCCATTCCGAATCCGACCTCTCTGTCCTGGGCCACCTCCATGGCCAGAGTGAGCACCACCGGAAATTGGAGGAGCAGCAACTCATATTCCGCTTGGGCAGTCTGCACCCTAGTGGCATAAACAATGAATTCTCCAATTTCCGGTAGCCCTTGCTGTCTCCTCCCCTTCTCAGCTCCCCCTCAGTCCTCGGGCTCCTCCTCTTCCTTTTTCCTTTCTTCTCCCCCCCCCCCACCCCTCCATCAGTCTGAAGAAGGGTTTCGGCCCGAAACGTTGCCTATTTCCTTTGCTCCATAGATGCTGCTGCACCCGCTGAGTTCCTCCAGCACTTTGAAGAAACACTAGACAGTCTCTCGTGTGGTTTCCATTTACTAAGTTTATTAGCAGTATAACAGATGCAAACTTGTATGATTTACAGTTTGGTTATAGTTTATAATGTCGATAATATCCAGCGAATATATATAGAAATAGATCTCCATTTTGCAGTTTACATTGTTAATTCCTAGAGAGGAGAAAAGAGAGAAGAATTAAAGAAAGGCGATAACTTCCGAAGAAGGGTCTCGACCCGAAACGTCACCCATTCCTTCCCTCCAGAGATGCCGCCTGTCCCGCTGAGTTACTCCATCTTCGGTTTAAACCAGCATCTGCAGTTCCTTCCCACACATGACTATCCTTTAGGGGCTGTCCCACTTGGGCGACCTAATTGGCGAGTTTAGAAGTGTTTGACAAAAGGTCATGTTGAAGACCTCCTTCAACCTCCTTCGACTATGTTGAAGACCAGCTTCGACTAGCTACGACTAATTTCGGGGAAAATTGGACATCGAATAGTGGAGAGTGAAGATGATCTCCTTCGACCTCCCCTCGACTATGATGAAGACTATCTACGACTACTTTCGACTACCTACGACTAACATTCCGACCTAATGCGACTAAACCTACGATTAAAAAAAAGTATCGATTTTTTCCAGGGCGACCTTATTTTACGCGCGGGCAATTTTCAACATGTTAAAAAATACGCCGCGATCTAGCTGAGGCCTCGAGTACGCGGAGACCGCTCTCGAGCATGAAGGAGAGTGATGAAGACCTCCTACGACCTCGTGTCGACCATGCCGCCAGGGTGAGTCGAGGGCAAACTCGCCAGAACTCGCGGGTTAGGTCGTCCAAGTGAGACAGGCTCTTTTCCCTGTTTGGCAAACTGTTGGTCCCCTGATGGAGACCACATTGAAACGTACAGAATAGTGAAAGGCCTGGATAGAGTGGGTGTGGAGAGGATGCTTCCACTAGTGGGAGAGTCTAGGACCAGAAATCACAGCCTCAGAATTAAAGGACGTTCCTTTAGGAAGGAGATGAGGAGGAATTTCTTTAGTCAGAGGGTGGTGAATCTGTGGAATTATTTGCCACAAACGGCTGTGGGGGCCCAGTCAGTGGATATTGTTAAGGCAGAGATAGATAGATTCTTGATTAGTACGGGTGTCAGACGTTATGGGGAGAAGGCAGGAGAATGGGGTTAGGGGGGAGAGATAGATCAGCCATGATTGGATGGTGGAGTAGACTTGATGGGCCGAATGGCCTAATTCTGCTCCTATCACTTATGACCTTTGTACCCTGGTTATTCCCAGATGATTGCCTCATCCATATGAATCCAAGTGATTCTGACTCTGGGAGAAACAGGAGAATGGATTAGCTGGCAGTTATGGGACAGCTCGGTCGGCTAGGACAAGTTGGGCCGAAGGGCCTGTTTCCGTGATGTATGACTCTGTGACTATAACTAAGACCAGACGGGGTTTAAAGTGGCTGAACCATCTTAAAGACTTAAATACCCACTCATTTTCGACAGAGTGGATGTTGGAGAGGATGTTTCCACTAGTGGGAGGGAGTCTAGGACTAGGGGTCGTAGCCTCAGAATTAAAGGACATTCCTTTAGGAAGGAGATGAGGAGGAATTTCTTTAGTCACAGGGTGTTGAATCTGTGGAATTCTTTGCCACAGACGGCTGTGGAGGCCCAGCCAGTGGATATTTTTAAGGCAGAGACAGATAGATTCTTGATTAGTACGGGTGTCAGGGGTTATGGGGAGAAGGCAGGAGAATGGGGTTAGCAGGGAGAGATAGATCAGCCATGATTGAATGGTGTAGTAGACTTGATGGGCCGAATGGTACACAGACCCCAGTTTGCATTGACGGTGCTGAAGTAGAGATGGCAGAAAACCTCAAATTCTATCGTAGGCTCTGGGAACAATTTATAGTAACCAAATAACCTGCAAACCTGCACATCTTTGGAGTGTGGGAAACAATAGTCAATAGACAATAGACAATAGGTGCAGGAGTAGGCCATTCGGCCCTTCGAGCCAGCACCGCCATTCAATGTGATCATGGCTGATCATCCCCAATCAGTACCCCATTCCTGCCTTCTCCCCATATCCCCTGACTCCGCTATTTTTAAGAGGCCTACCCAACTCTCTCTTGAAAGTATCCAGAGAACCGGCCTCCACCGCCCTCTGAGGCAGAGAATTCCACAGACTCACAACACTCCATGTGAAAAAGTGTTTCCTCGTCTCCGTTCTAAATGGCTTACCCCTTATTGAGTATAGAAGTTGGGATGTAATGTTAAAATTGTACAAGGCATTGGTGAGGCCAATTCTGGAGTATGGTGTACAATTTTGGGCGCCTAATTATAGGAAGGATGTCAACAAAATAGAGAGAGTACAGAGGATATTTACTAGAATGTTGCCTGGGTTTCAGCAACTAAGTTACAGAGAAAGGTTGAACAAGTTAGGGCTTTATTCTTTGGAGCGCAGAAGGTTAAGGGGGGACTTGATAGAGGTCTTTAAAATGATGAGAGGGATAGACAGAGTTGACGTGGATAAGCTTTTCCCACTGAGAGTAGGGAAGATGCAAACAAGGGGACATGACTTGAGAATTAAGGGACAGAAGTTTAGGGGTAACATGAGGGGGAACTTCTTTACTCAGAGAGTGGTGGCTGTGTGGAATGAGCTTCCAGTGAAGGTGGTGGAGGCAGGTTCGTTTTTATCATTTAAAAATAAATTGGATAGTTATATGGACGAGAAAGGAATGGAGGGTTATGGTCTGAGCGCAGGTGTATGGGACTAGGGGAGAATATGTGTTCGGCATGGACTAGAAGGGCTGAGATGGCTTGTTTCCGTGCTGTAATTGTTATATGGTTATTATATGGTTATCCTTAAACTGTGGCCCCTGGTTCTGGATTCCCCCAACATTGGGAACATGTTTCCTGCCTCTAGCGTGTCCAATCCCTTAATAATCCCTTAATTTCACTATCTTTAAGAACTCTATCTAACACTCTCTTAGAAACATAGAAAATAGAAACATAGACAATAGGTGCAGGAGTAGAGGCCATTCGGCCCTTCGAGCCTGCACCATTCGCCATTCAATATGATCATGGCTGATCATCCAACTCAGTATCCCGTACCTGCCTTCTCTCCATACCCCCTGATCCCTTTAGCCACAAGGGCCACATCTAACTCCCTCTTAAATATAGCCAATGAACTGGCCTCAACTACCTTCTGTGGCAGAGAAGCATCCAGAGAATTGGCCTCCACTGCCTTCTGTGGAGGCCTGTGCAACAGTGGAAGAACGTCTTGAAGAGCCCTATCTAGCTCTGATGGGAGAGGGGAGAGGAGAGGGAGTGGCCAGGGTGCGACTGGTCCTTGATACCAGAGCAACTCACCATGATAGCGTTGACGATGTCATTCTTGTTGTGTCTCAGGGCTCGTACAGCTTTGCCTCGGGACACGTTAGCCTGGGCCATCACCAGCTCGATGTCTCTCGCCTCCAGTCCCGTTTCGTCCATCTGAAAGTTAAGCACATGGAGAAGAATGTTCACGGCCCATTTCAGCCGGGTGGCACATTGGCACAGCGGTCTGCCAGCTGATGGCGCCGACCAGCGATCCCCACACACCAACACTATCCTACACACACCAGGGACAATCTTATATTCACGCCCAAGCCCATTAATCGACAAACCTGTGCGTCTTTGGAGTGCGGGAGGAAACCAGACATCGCGGAGAAAACCCACAATGTCACTGGATGTGGAAAAGTTAC
This sequence comes from Leucoraja erinaceus, assembly GCF_028641065.1. NCBI lineage: Eukaryota > Metazoa > Chordata > Chondrichthyes > Rajiformes > Rajidae > Leucoraja > Leucoraja erinaceus. Next base: position 4,493 of record NW_026576916.1, read on the forward strand.
CCCTCAGATTCCAATTAAGTCTTTTCCCCTTCACCATAAACCTATGTCCTCTGGTCCTCGATTCCCCTACTCTGGGCAAGAGACTCTGTGCATCTACCCAATCTATTCCTCTCATGATTTTATACACCTCCATAAGATCACCCCTCATCCTCCTGTGATCAGGAGGTTTGGAGGGATATGGGCCAAACGTAGGCAGGTGGAACTAGTGTAGATGGGACATGTTTTGACAATAAACAATAGACAATAGGTGCAGGAGAAGGCCATTCGGCCCTTCGAGCCAGCACCGCCATTCAATGTGATCATAGCTGATCATCCCCAATCAGTACCCCGTTCCTGCCTTCTCCCCATATCCCCCGACTCCACTATTTTTAAGAGCCCTATCTAGCTCTCTCTTGAAAGTATCCAGAGAACCTGCCTCCACCGCCCTCAGGCAGAGAATTCCACAGACTCACAACTCTCTGTGTTTCCTCGTCTCCGTTCTAAATGGTTTACCTCTTATTCTTAAACTGTGGCCCCTGGTTCTGGATTCCCCCAACATCGGGAACATGTTTCCTGCCTCTAGCGCGTCCAAACCCTTAATAATCTTATATGTTTCAATAAGATCCCCTCTCATCCTTCTAAACTCCAGAGTGTACAAGCCCAGCCGCTCCATTCTCTCAGCATATGACAGTCCCGCCATCCCGGGAATTAACCTTGTAAACCTGCGCTGCACTCCCTCAATAGCAAGAATGTCCTTCCTCAAATTAGGGGACCAAAACTGCACACAATACTCCAGGTGTGATCTCACTAGGGCCCCGTACAACTGCAGAAGGACCTTTTGGTCGGTGTTCACGGGGAAGAGACTCTGTGCGTCCACTGTGTGAGTTGGGCCGAAGGGCCTGTTTCAACGTTGTATCACTCTATGACGCCATGAGTGCCTCAGGAACATTTTACCTCCTCTTCCTCACTCTCCTCCTTAATGCTGAGGGTGGGAGTTGTTTCCGGGATCAAGGTGGCATGTTCGATCGGGACTTTGAACTTCTCTGCCGCGGCCTTGTGGGCCTGCTGGGATAGATCTTCAATCTGCAATAAAGGCAAAGTGAGTAACTAAGTAAGTAAGTGTATTGGCCAAGTATTCACATACAAGGAATTTACCCTGGTGCTCCGCCCACAAGTAACAACGTGACATACAGTGACAGTTACGAATGACTCAGAAAACACTAAACATGAATAATAATAAAACATTAATGATAAAACACCATTGATCAAGCATGTGAACCAACAAAATACCAGATCAAAGGGAGGCTACAGATTTTTGGCTGTTGAGTAGAGCAACTACTCGTGGATAAAACCTGTTTTTATGTCTGGCTGTGGCAGCTTTGACAGTCCGGAGTCGCCTTCCAGAGGGAAGTGATTCAAAGAGTTTGTGGTCAGGGTGAGAGGGGTCAGAGATGATCTTGCCCACTCGCTTCCTGGCCCTTGCAGTGTCCCGTTCGTCAATGGAGGGAAGGTTGCAGCCAATAACCTTCTCAGCTGATCGGACGATTCGCTGCAGCCTCCGGGTGTCGTGCTTGGTGGCTGAGCCAAACCAGACCATGATGGAGAAGGTGAGGACAGACTCTACAGACTCTAGATGGCCGTGTAGAATTGGACCATCATTGCCTGTGGCAGATTGTGCTTCCTCAGCTGCTGTAGGAAGTACATCCTCTATTATGTCTTTGTGACTGTGGTCGATGGTAGCCCCCCACTTAAGGTCCTTGGAGATGATGGGTTCCAATAAAAGAGGAAGGATTAGATCTTCACCCGCCTTTCAGGGACCCAGGGAGTTGGGTGTCGCAGCGTTAGAGTCGCTGCCGTACAGCGATCCCGACTACGGGCGCTCTCTGTAGGAAGTTTGCTCGTTCTCCCCGTGACCAGCGTGGGTTTTCTCCGAGATCTTTGGTTTCCTCCCACACTCCAAAGGCGTGCAGGTTTGTAGGTTAATTGGCTTGGTAAAAGTATAAATTGTCCCCAGTGTGTTTAGGATGGTGTTAATGTGCGGGGATCGCTGGTCGGCGCGGACCTGGAGGGCCGAAGGGCCTGTTTCCGCGCTGTATCTCTAAACAAAACGAAGTTGAACCTCTTGAGGTTTAGTCAGTATTGACAACACAACAGCCAATCTCCACACAATCCTTTACTAATCAAGAATCTGTCAAATTCTGCCTTAGTAATATGAATTGACTTGGCCTGCACAGCCGTCTGTGGCAAAGAATTCCACAGATTCACCACCCTCTGACTAAAGAAACTGCTCCCCATCTCCTTTCTAAAGTTACGTCCTTTAATTCTGAGACTGTGCCCTCTGGTCCTAGACTCTCCCCCTAGTGGAAACATCCTCTCCACATCATCTCTATCCAGGTCTCCCGTCTTAAGGAGGCAGGATACTTCATTATCTGTTACTGTGTCTTAGGCAATAGACAATAGACAATAGGTGCAGGAGTAGGCCATTCAGCCCTTCGAGCCAGCACCGCCATTCAATGTGATCATGGCTGATCATCCCCAATCAGTACCCCGTTCCTGCCTTCTCCCCATATCCCCTGACTCCGCTATCTTTAAGAGCCCTATCTAGCTCTCTCTTGAAAGTATCCAGAGAACCGGCCTCCACCGCTCTCTGAGGCAGAGAATTCCTCAGACTCGCAACTCTGTGTGAAAAAGTGTTTCCTCGTCTCCATTCTAAACAGCTTACCCCTTATTCTTAAACTGTGTATTTTGTAAACCAGCAGCTGAGAAAGGTAAGAGGGTCATAAGTGATCGAGGCAGAATTAGGCCACTCGGCCCATCAGGTCCACTCCGCCATTCAATCATGGCTGATCTATCTCTCCCTCCTACTCCCCATTCTCCTGCCTTCTCCCCATAACCCCTGCCACCTGTACTAATCAAGAATCTATATCACTGTCTTAAAAATATCCATTGATTTGGCATCCAGAGCCTTCGGTGGCAAAGAATCCCACAGATTCACCACCCTCTGACTAAAGCATGCAGTCGCATTATCAATCTTATTATATTACTAAAAGTCTGTTCTTGACTGGATTTTGGCCATCTGTGCTGCGATTTCTGAGAGAACGCCACCACCTACGGCCGTCATTTTTGGCCACCGTGCTCAAAGCCCCCCTCCGCCGCATATGTGCCGAGGATTTTTCCCGTCGATGAAACATGACAGATATATTAATGTTTTTACAAAATTCCCCATTCTCTCTGCTGCCCCGGCTGGCAGCAGGGGGGGAGGGAGGAACTATAAAACCAGGAAGTGGTGTGCCTCAATTAGTCTGCAAGATGGAGCTCCGTCAATTAGTCTCTGTCACTCTGAGCTCTGAATGACACTGAACAAATGTCTACAGCACTGTGAGTACCCTTAATGTGGTTTGAAAATGAAAATATAGTTAGTTTGAAGTAAAAAAGCTCTGCCTGCAAATGGTTGTTTGGGTTTGGGTTGGTGAAAAGGCACTCTCTCTCTCTCCCTCTCCCCCCCTCTCTCTCTCTCCCACCTCTTTCTCTCTCTCCCTATCCCTCCCTCTCTTCTCTCTCTCTCCCCCCCTCCCCTCTCCCCCTCCTCTCCCCCCTCTCTCTCTCCTCCTCCCCCCTCCCCCCTCCTCCCCCCCTCTCCTCCTCCCTCCCTCCCTCCTCTCCTCCTCCTCTCCCATCCTCCTCTCCCCCTCTCTCCTCCTCTCCTCTCCTCCCCCCCTCTCTCCTCCTCCTCTCACCTCTCCTCCCCCTCTCTCCTCTCCCCCCCCTATCCTCTCTCTCTCCCCCTCCCCCTCTCTCTCCTCCCCCCCCTCCTCCTCTCTCCTCTCTCCCCCTCTCCTCTCTCCCCCTCCACTCCCTTCCGCTCTCCTCCTCCTCTCCCCCTCCTCTCTCCCCCCCTCCCCCCTCTCCCTCTCCCCCCCCTCTCCTCTCCCCCCTCCCCCCTCTCAGCCTCCTCTCCTCTCTCCCCCCCTCTCCCCCTCTCCCCCTCCACCTCCCCCTCTCCTCCCCCCCATCCCCTCTCCCCCTCTCCTCTCCCCCCTCTCCTCTCCTCCCCCCTCTCTCCCCTCTCCCCCCCTCTCCCTCTTCCCCCCTCTCTCCTTTCCCCCCCTCTCTCCTCCTCTCTCACCCCTCCCTCTGTACCTCTTTCCCCCCCTCTCTCACCCCCTCTCCTCTCTCTCCCTCTCCCTCTCTCTCTCTCCTCCCCCCTCTCTCCCTCTCCCTCTCTCTCCCTCCCCCCATCTCTCTCCACCTCCCCCCTCCCTCCCCCCCCCCCCCCCTCCCCCCCCCCCCCCCCCCCTCCCCCCCCTCTCCTCTCTCCTCTCCCCCCCCATGTTCTATGTTCGACGATATCCAGTTTAATTCAGTTTGCTTTGGAGATACAGCAGGGAAACAGGCCCTTCAGACCTAAACTAAACTAAGTCATGTTCATAAGTTATAGGAGCAGAAGTAGGCCATTCGGCCCATCAGGTTGGCTCCGCCATTCAATCATAGCTGATTACAAGGTTAATTCCTGGGATAGCAGGACTGTCATATGCTGAGAGAATGGAGCAGCTGGGCTTGTACACTCTGGAGTTTAGAAGGATGAGAGGATATACCTCATTGAAACATATAATACTGTTAAGGGTTTGGACACGCTAGAGGCAGGAAACATGTTCCCGATGTTGGGGGAGTCTAGAACTAGGGGCCACAGTTTAAAAATAAGGGGTAAAGCCATTTAGAACAGAGACAAGGAAACACTTTTTCTCACAGAGAGTGGTGAGTCTGTGGAATTCTCTGCCTCAGAGAGCGGTGGAGGCAGGTTCACTGGATACATTCAGGAGAGAGCTAAGTAGGGCTCTTAAAAGTAGCGGAGTCAGGGGATATGAGGAGAAGGCAGGAACGGGGTACTGACTGGGGATGATCAGCCATGATCACATTGAATGGCGGTGCTGGCTCGAAGGGCCGAATGGCCTACTCCTGCACCTATTGTCTATTGTCTATTGATCTATCTCTCCCTCCCAATCCCAAGAGTGCAGTGGAGAGATAAGTTTATTTGGCCTTCCATCACAGCGATGTGATGGATGTTTATGTAAATTATGTTGTGTCTTGAGTCTATGTGTTTGTAATGTATGGCTGCAGAAACGGCATTTCGTTTGGACCTCAAGGGGTCCAAATGACAATTAAATGTATCTTGTATCTTGTATCTTCTCCTGCCTTTCCCCCATAGCCTCTGACACCCGTACTGATCAACTAATCGAGAGCCCACGCCGACCAGCGATCCCCGTACACGAGCACTGTCCCGCACACACTAGGGACAATTTACCAAATATTTACCAAAGCCAATTAAGCTGCAAACCTGCACGTCTTTGGAGTTTGGGAGGAAACCGGAGCACCCGGAGAAAACCCACGCGGGTGGCGGGGAAATGTACAGTCAGCACTCACTGGTGGTCGGGATCAAACCCGGGGTGGTCTGTGACGCTGTAAGGCAGCGCCTCTACCCGCTGAGCCAGCGTGCCGCCCTGTCGCAGTCGGGAACCAGTTCTCACCTTAGCTTCTCCGAAGACGATGTAGATGTCGGACACCGGGCTCTTGAAGACGTCGGGTTTCGTTATCACAAACAGGATGTTCTTGGACTTTCTGATTGTTATCCGTGTCACACCATGGACCTGGCGTAGGCCCAGTTTAGACATGGCCTGGGACAGAGTTGGTGGGGTGGGGGGGGGTGGATTGGATGAGTGGAGGACAGAGAGAGAGAGAATGAGACAAACTCATGGAAACTGCACAGAAACAGGCCCTTCGGCCCACAGAGTTCATGCCGACCCGTTCACACTATCTATATATTAGGTATGTTGCAAAACCTACTTGAATTGTCGCTGAGAATCTGCCCCAGCCCGTGTGCGCGATTTTGGCGCTGTTTAGAGGGGGCGGGTTTAAAACGCGATTTTTACTAGGCTGTTCCAATCGAAGATGTTCAGCCTAGTAAATCATTAACGAAAAATCGCTGAAAGACCCCATCGCAAAAGGTATTATTAGTTTTATAGGCCTCGAATAATAGTTATAATAGTTTTAAAATCACTATCTCAACCCGCGACCTCTCGCTGCCCCAGGGTTTTATAAAGCAAACAATTAAAGGTATGTACCTTATTTTTACATTAAAAGGGGCTTCTTAAGACCCCTTTATACAAAGTTTACTATAGCGAATAGTTCATTTTGGGCTCTTTATATCCCGCAGTATTTTTCTGGGCATTTGAGGCACAAATCCAGCGCAATGTGAACGTTCTAAACCAGCGCGTTCACTGGAACCCACTAGAAAGCCGATTTAAATTGACTTTAATTTACAGCAATTGAACACAAAATTCCTTCCATTTGGCCTATAAATTGATGTAAATGAGATTTAAAAATCATGTTTTATTGTGAATTATTTGTGAATATTATTTGGCCACTTGGGCTATTTAAAAATGTTAATCATTTATTAAGAAATGGATAGTTTAGATCTAGTAATTGAAGTTTGAAATTAGCTACAATTGGGTAACTAACTAACTATATGCTTTAATTTCAGGTCATCCAAGTAAGATTATTTTATATTTGTTTCAGAATGGTTCAATCTACGATAACTGAAAATTTCATTCAGTTCTCTTAATTTTTAAGAAGGTTATGGGCTTTTGACTGTCCATGATCACAGCTTTTTTGTTATTTCCATAGAAAATCAATAGGGAACAAGATGCTAATTTCCAAGTCTGAAAATGGCCATAACTTTTTAAATACTTGAGATATGAAAGTGAATTAGGTGTCAAATTAAACCTCTTTTTATGCTTTATCTGATGGGATAAATTGCAGACTTGATTTGTTTAAATCTCAAAATTTTGTAACATATATTATCCCACTTTCTCATCCACTACACTTTATGGGCAATTTTCATAGAAACATAGACAACAGGTGCAGGAGTAGGCCATTCGGCCCTTCGAGCCTGCACCGCCATTCAATATGATCATAGCTGATCATCTAACTCAGTATCCTGCTAACACAGCTAACACTGCCCCCCAGCTTCGTGTCATCCGCAAACTTGGAGATGTTGCATTCAATTCCCTCGTCCAAATCATTAATATATATTGTAAATAGCTGGGGTATGGAGAGAAGGCAGGTACAGGATAGTGAGTTGGATGATCAGCCATGATCATATTGAATGGCGGTGCAGGCTCGAAGGGCCTACTACTGCACCTATTTTCTATGTTTCTATCCTGTACCTGCCTTCTCTCCATACCCCCTGATCCCTTTAGCCACAAGGGCCACATCTAACTCCCTCTTAAATATAGCCAATGAACTGTGGTCTCAACTACTTTCTGTGGCAGAGAATTCCACAGATTCACCACTGTCTGTGTGAAAAATGTTTTTCTCATCTCGGTCTTAAAATATTTCCCCCTTATCCTTAAACTGTGACCCCTTGTCCTGAACTTCCCCAACACCAGGAACTATCTTCCTGCATCTAGCCTGTCCAACCCCTTAAGAATTTTGTAAGTTTCTATAAGATCCCCCCTCAATCTTCTAAATTCTAGCGAGTACAAGCCGAGTCTATCCAGTTGGACAATTCAGATGGACAATTAACGTACAAACCTGCATCAATAAAGTCTTGTCTAAGCGCGGGTCGATCACAGGTCTGTCTTTGAAGATAGACCGTGGAAACAGGCCCTTCGGCCCACCAGGTCCATGCTAACCAGCGATCACCCCGTACACTAGCACTATCCTACACACTTGGAACAATTTACAATTTTTTTAAACTGAAGCCAATTAATCTACAAACCTTTGGATTGACCTGCTGAGTTACTCCAGCTTACAGCATCTCTCTTTGGTTTAAACCAGCATCTGTAGTTCCTTGTGCAGGAAGGAACTGCAGATGCTGGTTTAAACCAAAGATAGACACAAAAATCTGGAGTAACTCAGCGGGACAGGCAGCATCTCCGGAGAAAAGGAATAGGGCAACACCCATGTGGTCTTGTCTAAGTCTTGGTCTTGTGGATCACAGGTTTGAACATACATGCTGAGCTCCAGAACCAGGGCACTCAAATTAAGAATGAGGGGAAGGCCCATTTGGACTGAGATGAGGAAAAATCTTTTCACCCAGGGAGTGTGCAGTTTTGGTCCCCTAATTTGAGGGAGGACACTCTTGCTATTGAGGGAGTGCAGCGTAGGTTTACAAAGTTAATTCCCGGGATGGCGGGACTGTCATGCTGAGAGAATGGAGCGGCTGGGCTTGTACACTCTGGGGTTTAGAAGGATGAGAGGAGATCTTATTGAAACATATAAGATTATCAAGGGTTTGGACACGCTAGAGGCAGGAAACATGTTCCCGGTGTTGGGGGAGTCCAGAACCAGGGGCCTCAGTTTAAGAATAAGGGGTAAGCCATTTAGAACGGAGACGAGGAAACACTTTTTCACACAGATAGTTGTGAGTCTGTGGAATTCTCTGCCTCAGAGGACGGTGGAGGCCGGTTCTCTGGATACTTTCAAGAGAGAGCTAGATAGGGCTCTTAAAGATAGCAGAGTTAAGGGATATGGGGCGAAGGCAGGAACGGGGTACTGATTGGGGATGATCAGCCATGATCACATTGAATGGCGGTGCTGGCTCGAAGGGTCGAATGGCCTACTCCTGCACCTACTTTCTAGGCCCTTCAGCCCAACTTGCCCACACCAACCAACATGTCCCATCGAAACAAGTCCAACGTGCCTGCGTTTGGTCCATATCCCTCTAAAACCCATCCTATCCATGCACCTGCGCACCTATGTTCTATGTTTCTATGTTTCCACACGCCTGTTCACACGTGTACACACGCCGCCGTCGGTCGACGTGCATTGACTCACCTTGCGCGCCTTCTTCTCACTGCGGCTCTGCTTGGCTTTGCTCACAGGCTCATCGCCAATCCCCACTGCCTGAGCCAACTGCGACTGCCAGCCAATGGTACCCAAAAAAAACCAGAACACATCGTACTTAATATTCACAGACATCCCCGACACCAAAAATATTCTCGCCCCGAAAACGCCAGTCATTCTCTGGTCACGACATCCGCTGCACAACTCATCCGCTTTCTGTCGTGGGTTAGACTGACGGACTCCCCCCCCCCCCCCCCCCCCCCCCCCCCCCCCCCCCCAATCTTTGCACATCCCCAATCCTTTCCGCTCGTCACTTTGTGTTTTTTACGATGTTGGCAGATCAATTCCCCTCCTGGGATCAATAAAGTTCTATCGTAGCGTATCGTATCGTTAGATACAACATGGATTAGATGCAGAGGGGACTATTGCCCAACCGTCTGCCCATCAAACAACCCCCTCCCCCACTCACGGTATCCACCTATCACTTAGAGTCAGTGACATATAGCATGGAAACAGGCCCTTCGGCCCAACTTGTCCACACCGGCCAACATGCCCCATCTACATTAGTCCCACCTGCCCGCGTTTGGCCCATATCCATCCAAACCTGTCCTATCCATGTACCTCTCTCACTTCTAACTTTTGTCTACCTTCGATTTTCCAGCATCTGCAGTTCCTTCTTAAATACCTGTCTAACTGTTAGTTTCACTTTAGTTTATAGATACAGTGCGGAAACAGGCCCTTCGGCCCACCGAGTCCATGCCAACCAGTGATCCCCGCACACTAACACTATCCTACATGCTCTGGGGACAATTTACATTCATACCATGCCAATTGACCCCGCCAACTTGTCCCATCTACACTCGTCAACACTAGGCCCACCTGCCTGTGTTTGGTCCATATCCCTCCAAACCTGTCCTATCCATGTACCTGTCTAACTGTTTCTTAAACAATGGGATAGTCCCAGCCTCAACTACCTCCTCTGGCAGCTTGTTCAGATTCAGATTCGGATTCAATTTTAATTGTCATTGTCAGTGTACAGTACAGAGACAACGAAATGCATTTAGCATCTCCCTTGAAGAGCGACATAGCAAACGATTTGAATAAAAAATAAATAATAAGTGTCCGGGGGGGGGGGGGTGATTGGCAGTCACCGAGGTACGTTGTTTAGTAGAGTGACAGCCGCCGGGAAGAAGCTGTTCCTCGACCTGCTGGTTCGGCAACGGAGAGACCTGTAGCGCCTCCCGGATGGTAGGAGGGTAAACAGTCCATGGTTGGGGTGAGAGCAGCCCTTGGCGATGCTGAGCGCCCTCCGCAGACAGCGCTTGCTTTGGACAGACTCAATGGAGGGGAGCGAGGAACCGGTGATGCGTTGGGCAATTTTCACCACCCTCTGCAATGCCTTCCGGTCGGAGACAGAGCAGTTGCCATACCATACTGTGATGCAGTTGGTAAGGATGCTCTCGATGGTGCAGCGGTAGAAGTTCACCAGGATCTGAGGAGACAGATGGACCTTCTTCAGTCTCCTCAGGAAGAAGAGACGCTGATGAGCCTTCTTGATCAGAGTAGAGGTATTGTGGGTCCAAGAGAGGTCATCGGAGATGTTGACTCCCAGGAACCTGAAGCTGGAAACACGTTCCACCTCCGTCCCGTTAATGTGGATGGGGGTGTGCGTGCCGCCTCTGGACTTCCTGAAGTCTACAATGAGCTCCTTGGTCTTCTTGGAGTTGAGGGCCAGGTTGTTGTCAGCGCACCATGCTGCTAAGTGCTGGACCTCCTCCCTATAGGCCGACTCATCGTTGTTGCTGATGAGGCCAATCACCGTTGTATCATCTGCATACTTGATGATGGTGTTAGTACCATGTACAGGTGTGCAGTCATAGGTGAAGAGGGAGTAGAGGAGGGGGCTCAGCACACAGCCCTGTGGAACGCCGGTGTTCAGGGTGAGGGTTGAAGAGGTGTGCTTGTCTAACCTCACAGACTGGGGTCTGTTGGTTAGAAAGTCCAGTATCCAGTTGCAGAGGGAGGGGTCGATGCCCAGGTTACCGAGTTTGGTGATCAGTTTTGATGGAATAATGGTGTTGAATGCTGAGCTGTAATCGATGAACAGCATTCTTACATAAGTGTCTCTGTTGTCAAGATGGGAGAGGGCGGAGTGAAGTGCCGTTGAGATGGCATCCTCCGTACTCCTGTTCTTGCGGTAGGCAAACTGATAGGGATCCAGTGTGGGGGGTAGGCAGCTTTTGAGGTGTGCCAGGACCAGCCTCTGGAAGCACTTGGTGATGATGGGGGTAAGTGCAACTGGGCGGAAGTCGTTGAGGCTTGCCGCAGTGGAGTGTTTTGGCACTGGCACGATGGAGGTGGTTTTAAGGCAAGTGGGGACAACTGCTTGGGCAAGTGACAGGTTGAAGATGTCAGTCCAGACGTCTGTCAGCTGCGCAGCACAGGCCCTGAGCACGCGCCCGGGGATGCCGTCAGGGCCAGCAGCCTTACGTGCATTAGTCCTACTCAGTGCCACGTACACGTCGTAGGGGGTGAGTGTGAGGGGTTGGTGATCGGCAGGTAGCACAGCCTTGATGGCTGTCTCTAGATTGTCCCTGTCGAAGCGGCCATAGAAGTGATTAAGCTCCTCAAGGAAGGAGGCGTCGCTGGATGTGGGGGTGATGTTGGAGGGTCTGTAGTCCGTGATGGCCTGGATGCCTTGCCACATGCGTCGGGGGTCGGAGTTATTGTTGAAGTGCTCCTCAATCCTGAGCTTATGGCAGTGCTTGGCCTTCTTGATGCCCCTCTTCAGGTTAGCCCTGGATGAACTGTAGGCTCGAGCATCACCTGACCTGAAAGCAGTGTCCCGTGCTTTCAGCAGTAGCCTGACCTCGCTGTTCATCCATGGCTTCTGATTCGGGTATATGGTCACCTGTTTGAGGGAGGTGACACTATTGATGGTGGAGTTTATAAAGTCCAGAACAGAGGATGTATAGGAATCAATGTCCGTGTGAGAGTCAAGGGTGGCCTGGGCTGCAAACGCCTTCCAGTCAGTGTTTCCAAAACACTGCTGAAGTGTGAAGTCCGCTTCCTCTGACCAGACTTTAACTGTCCTTACAGTTGGTTTAACCCGTCTGATGAGTGGGGAGTACTTAGGGAGCAGGAACAATGAGACGTGATCAGACTGACCAAGGTGGGGGAGGGGGATGGCTTTGTAAGCTTCAGCCATATTGGTGTAGACTTTGTCCAGTGTCTTGTCTACTCTAGTGGGGAAGGATACATGTTGGTGGAATTTGGGGAGTACAGTCTTCAGGTTGGAGTGATTGAAGTCACCCGCAACAATGAAGGCTGCCTCGGGGTTGTGCGTCTGTTGATTGCTAATGGCAATATGCAGCTCTTTCATTGCAAGCTTGGCATTAGCATCAGGAGGGATATAGGCTGCAGTCACAACAGTGGAGGTGAACTCTCTGGGCAGATAGAACGGTCTGCATCTAACCAAGAGGAATTCAAGGTTAGCTGAGCAGTGACTCTCGATGATGGTGGAGTCCGTGCACCGTGCTTTGTTTACATAAATGCACAGACCCCCCCCTCTGGTCTTACCAGAGTCTGATGTCCTGTCCGCTCGGAGTAAATGACGCCCCGATAGCTGGATGGCGCTGTCAGGAACGTCGGTGTTGAGCCAAGTTTCCGTGAAGATCAAGATGTTGCAGTCCTTGATCCGGTTGTGGGAGGTGATCCTTAGCCGGAGTTCATCCATTTTGTTTGCCAGTGAGCGCACGTTGGCGAGGAAAAGGCTAGGAATCACTGTCCTGTGTGGGGCTAGCTCTAACCTGGCCTTTAACCCACCTCTGCGTCCCCGGCGGTGTTTTCGTACCCGTCGCCGTCTGTTGGTGCTTCTGGTGGGCCGAGCTGGCTTGGTGCGCGCTGGTGTTCTGCCGCTCCGTTGCTCCGCATCTGCGTTGCTCCGCAGGCGGTCTTCAGCCCCGCGGCTCTGCTGATGGTCTTCAGCCCCGGGGCCTACCTGGTTTGAAGGCGGTGGGCCCGTACTCGCTGGGGCTCATTGAAACGTACAGACTAGTGCAAGGCCTGGATAGAGTGGATGTGGAGAGGATGTTTCCACTAGTGGGAGAGTCCAGGACCAGAGGACACAGCCACAGAATTAAAGAACTTCCTTTCAGAGGAGAGGAGGAGGAACTTCTTTAGTCAGAGGGTGGCGAATCTGTGAAATTAGTTTAGCTTAGTTTACAGATACAGAGCGGAAACAGGCCCTTCGGCCCCACCGGGTCCGTGCCGACCAGCGATCCCCGCACATTAACACCATCCTACACCCACTAGGGACAATTTACATTTACACCAAGCCAATTAACCTACAAACCTGTCGTCTTTGGAGTGTGGGAGGAAACCGAAGATCTTGGAGAAAACCCACGCAGGTCACGGGGAGAACGTACAAACTCCGTACAGACAGCACCCGTAGTCGGGATCGAACCCGGGTCTCCGGCGCTGCATTCACTGCAAGGCAGCAACTCTACTGCTGAGCCACCGTGACCGCCCTGACTTTCAAGTCAATGGATATTTTTAAGGCAGAGATAGATAGATTCTTAATTAGTACGTTGCACTGCCTCAATCACAAGGATGTCCTTCCTCAATTTAGGAGACCAAAACTGTACGCAATACTCCAGATGTGGTCTTACCAGAGCCCTATACAACAGCAGAAGAACCTCTCTACTCCTATACTGAAATCCTCTTGTTATGAAGGTCAACATTCCATTAGCTTTCTTCACTGTGTATCTGAGGCAGAGAATTCCACAGACTCACAACCCTCTGTGTGAAAAAGTTGTTCCTCATCTCCGTTATAAATGCCTTACCCCTTATTCTTAGAAACATAGAATAATAGAAAATAGGTGCAGGAGGAGGCCATTCGGCCCTTCGAACCAGCACCACCATTCATTGTGATCATGGCTGATCGTCCCCAATCAATAACCCGTGCCTGCCCTCTCCCCATATCCCTTGATTCCACCAGCCCCTAGAGCTCTATCTAAAGCTCTCCTAAATCCATCCAGTGATTTGGCCTCCACTGCCCTCTGTGGCAGGGAACTCCATAAATTCACTGGGTGAAAAAGTTTTTTCTCACCTCAGTCTTAAATGGCCTCCCCTTTATTCTAAGACTGTGGCCCCTGGTTCTGGACTCGCCCAACATTGGGAACATTTTTCCTGCATCTAGCTTGTCCAGTCCTTTTATAATTTTATATGTTTCTATAAGATCCCACCTCATCCTTCTAAACTCCAGTGAATACAAGCCTAGTCTTTTCAATCTTTCCTCACATGACAGTCCCGCCATCCCAGGGATCAATCTCGTGAACCTACGCTGCACTGCCTCAATCACAAGGATGTCCATCCCCAAATTAGGAGACCAAAACTGTACACAATACTCCAGATGTGGTCTTACCAGAGCCCTCTACAACTGCAGAAGAACCTCTTTACTCCTGTACTGAAATCCTCTTGTTATGAAGGCCAATATTCCATTAGCTTTCTTCACTGCCTGCTGTACCTGTAAGCCAACTTTCAGTGACCGGTGTACAAGGATGCCCAGGTCTCGCTGCACCTCCCCCTTACCTAACCGAACCCCATTGTGATAATAATCTGCCCGCCTGTTTTTGCCACCTCACATTTATCTATATTATACTGCATCTGCCACGCATCTGCCCACTCACTCAACCTGTCCAGGTCACCCTGCAACCTCCTAACTCTTAAACTGTGGCCCCTGGTTCTGGACTCCCCCAACATCGGGAACATGTTTCCTGCCTCTAGCGTGTCCAAACCTTTAATAATCTTATATGTTTCAATAAGATCCTCTCTCATCCTCCTAAACTCCAGAGTGTACAAGCCCAGCCGCTCCATTCTCTCAGCATATGACAGTCCCGCTATCCCGGGAATTAACCTTGTGACCAATATCTCCTACCAAGATCGATTCAGTGTAATTTTGATGACAAAATGTAAAAATGTTCCAATTCTTCAGTTGCCTTTCATCTGTTAGTGACGCATCTTACACCCGGCTTAGATATATGATGATTTATACTGTTGCAACCTCCTGCTAATATAACACATCTTTGCAAGCACTTCAGTCACAGATGAGGTGCCAGAACACTGGAGAACAGACAATGTGGCTGCTCTGGTTCAGAAGGGCAATGGGGTCAAACCGGGACCTAACAGTCTGAAGGAAGGTCTCGGCCCGAATCCTTCTCTCCAGAGATGCTGCCTGTCCCGCTGAGTTACTCCAGCTCTTTGAGAGAATGGAGCGGCTGGGCTTGCACACTCTGGAGTTTAGAAGGATGAGAGGGCATCTTATTGAAACATATATGATTGTTAAGGGGTTGGACACGCTAGAGGCATGAAACACGTTCCCAATGTTTTGAGTATAGAAGCTGGGATATATGTTAAAATTGTACAAGGCATTGGTGAGGCCAAATCTGGAGTATGGTGTACAATTTTGGTCGCCCAATTATAGGAAGGATGTCAACAAAATAGAGAGAGTACAGAGGAGATTTACTAGAATGTTGCCTGGGTTTCAACAACTAAGTTACAGAGATAGGTTGAAGAAGTTAGGTCTTTATTCTCTGGAGCGCAGAAGGTTAAGGGGGGACTTGAGGGGGAACTTCTTTGCTCAGAGAGTGGTAGCGGTGTGGAATGAGCTTCAAGTGGAAGTGGTGGAGGCAGGTTCATTGGTATAATTTAAAAATAAATTGGATAGGCATATGGATGAGAAGGGAATGGAGGGTTATGGTATGAGTGCAGGCAGGTGGGACTAAGGGAAACAAGTTGTTCGGCACGGACTTGTAGGGCCGAGATGGCCTGTTTCCGTGCTGTAATTGTTATATGGTTATATGTTGGGGAAGTCCAGAACCAGGGGCAACAGTTTAAGAATAAGGAGTAAGCCATTTAGAACGGAGACGAGGAAACACTTTTTCTCACAGTGTTGTGAGTCTGTGGAATTCTCTGCCTCAGAGGGCGGTGGAGGCCGGTTCTCTGGATACTTTCAAGAGAGAGCTAGATATGGCTCCTAAAGATAGCGGAGTCGGGGGATATGGGGAGAAGGCAGGAACGGGGTACTGATTGGGGATGATCAGCTATGATCACATTGAATGGTGGTGCGGGCTAGAAGGGCCGAATGGCCTACTCCTGCACCTATTGTCTATTGTTATTATTACATCGAAACATAGATATAGAAATTAGGTGCAGTAGGTTTAAAGTGTCAGGGGATTTTTTTCATAGGAACCTGAGGGGCAACTTTTTCACACAAATGTTAGTGGGGTCTGGAATGAGCTTCCAGAGGAGGTAGTTGAGGCAGGTACTATAACAACATGCAAAATACATTTGGACTGGTACATGGATAGGAAAGGTTTTGACGGTTCAGATTAAATATTCTTTAGTCAGAGGGTGGTGAATCTGTGGAATTCATTGCTAGAGACGGCTGTGGAGGCCAAGTCAATGGACAATAGACAATAGGTGCAGGAAGAGGCCATTTGGCCCTTTGAGCCAGCACCGCCATTCAATGTGATCATGGCTGATCATCCCCAATCAGTACCCCGTTCCTGCCTTCTCCCCACATCCCCTGACTCCGCTATTTTTAAGAGCCCTATCTAGTTCTCTCGTTGAAAGCATCCAGACAACCGGCCTCCACCGCCCTCTGAGGCGGAGAATTCCACTAGCGCACAACTCTCTGTGTGAAAAAGTGTTTCCTCGTCTCCGTTCTAAATGGCGTACCCCTTATTCTTACGGGCGTCAAGGTTTATAGGGAGAAGGGCAGGAGAATGGGGCTGAGAGGGAGAGATAGATCAGCCATGATTGAATGGCAGAGTAGACTCGATGGGCCGAATGGCCTAATTCTTCTCCTATGATTTATGTGCTTAAGAATGATTTGTGTCCAAACGTGGGCACTTGACATTAGCTTGCATTGGCCATGTTGGTCGCCTTGGTTTGAAGGGCCTGCTTCAGTGAAGTATGACTCTGTGAATGCAAGACATTATGCGATGGAGAACTCCGGCCACAAGGGCGGCACTGTGGCGCAGCGGTAGAGTTGCTGCCCTACAGCGCTCACAGCGCCAGAGACCCGGGTTCGATCCCGACCAGGGGCGCTGTCTGTACGGAGCATGTACGCTCTCCCCGTGTCCTGCATGGCTTTACTCCGAGATGTTCGGCTTCCTCCCACACTGCAAAGACGTGCAGGTTTGTTGATTAATTGGCTTGGTGTAAATGTAAAAATAATCCCTAGTGTGTGCAGGATAGTGTTAGTGTTAGAATGGGCCCGTTTCCATGCTATATCTGATAAGGTCATAAGTGATAGGAGCAGAATTAGGCCATTCGGCCCATCAAGTCTACTTCACCATTCAATCATGGCTGATCTATCTCTCCCTCCGAACCCCATTCTCCTGTCTTCTCCCCATAACCCCTGGCACAGATACTAATCAATTCTGAGGCTACAATCTCTGGTCCTAGACTCTCCCATGAGTGGAAACATCCTCTCCACATCCACTCTATCCAAGCCTCCCTCCCTCTCTCCCTCCCTCTCTCTCTCTCTGGTATCTCTAAACTGTACTGAATCAACATTCCCCAAGTTGTGGAGGAGATCCTCATCCCATCTCCAACCAGGGCTGGGCCAGGGGTCGGCAACGTACGGCCCCCGGGCCGAACGTGGCCCGTAACCCGAAATCATCCGGCCCGCAGGTGGATTTTTTTCCCCGTGATCATCCGTCCCGCCGAGCGCTGAGCGCGGCCGAGCTCTGTCTGTACCGCATCCTGCGCAAAGCGGCCGGCACGGCCCACGCACCTTCTGTGAACACGTTTACAAAAGAACTGCAGATGCTGGAAAAATCGAAGGTGGACAAAAATGCTGGAGAAACTCAGCGGGTGAGACGTGACATGCGAGGATTGCACGAGGCTGCCTCACCCGCTGAGTTTCTCCAGCATTTTTGTCCACCTTCTGTGAACGTGTGATTTGATGCCTGCCATCCGGGGCGGGGATGGGGACGGGATGCATGTTTACATGTGATAGATGTGGCCCCGCCATCCTGCTAACAGACATGCGTCCCGGCCCCTATGCACAACAAGGTTGCCCACCCCTGGTGCGGGGGAAGGGTTGACATTAACGCCCGTGCCACACACCTGTTCTTGTCCAGCAAGCGGCGACGAAACCTCAGGCTCCTCCAGGTCAGGTACAGAGTCATCGCTCTCCGATTCATTGCAAGACCCTGGAGACACAGAACAGCGGCGTTAGTGACACTGGCTCGTTCACAAGCGAAGGGACTCGTTCAGCCAGACGGTTGTGAATCTGCTTCAGAGGGCGGTGGAGGCCGGTTCTCCGGACACTTTCAAGTGAGAGCTAGATAGGGCTCTTAAAATTAGCAGAGTCAGGGGATATGGGGAGAAGGCAGGAACGGGGTACTGATTGTGGATGATCAGCCATGATCACATTGAATGGCAGTGCTGGCTCGAAGTGCCGAATGGCCTACTCACAGCACCTATTGTCTATGTTTCTAGGAGCAGAATTAGGCCATTCGGCCCATCGTGTATACTCCGCCATTCAATCATGGTTGATCTATCTCTCCCTCTCAACCCCATCCTCCTGCCTGCTCGCCAGAGGTCTCAGACTCATAATTAAAGGACGTTCCTTTAGGAAGGAGATGAGGAGGAACGTCTTGAATCAGAGGGTGGTGAATCTGTGGAATTCGTTGCCACAGAAGGTTGTGTAGGCCAGGTCAGTGGATATTTTTATGGCAGAGATAAATAGATTCTTGATTAGTACGGGTGTCAGGGGTTGTGGGGAGAAGGCAGGAGAATGGGGTTGAGAGGGAGAGATGGACCAGCCATGATTGAATGGTGTGGAGAAGATTGATGGGCCGAATGGCCTAATTCTTCTCCTACCACTATGAACATGAACATGAGATGAAATGATGCATCAGGTGACCTGTTTAAGAAAGAACTGCAGATGCTGGAAAAATCGAAGGTAGACAAAAATGCTGGAGAAACTCAGCGGGTGAGGCAGCTTCAATGGAGCGAAGGAATAGGTGACGTTTCGGGCCGTGACCCTTCTTCAGACCCGAAACGTCACCTATTCCTTCGCTCCATAGATGCTGCCTCACCCGCTGAGTTTCTCCAGCATTTTTGTCTACATCATGTGACCTGATCATCGGGGAAAGCGGAGACTCCCACGCGGGGACAAAGCTGAAGGATGAGAGGGGATCTCATTGAAACATATTAGATTCTTAAGGGTTTGGACACACTAGAGGCAGGAAACATGTTCCCGATGTTGGGGGAGTCCAGAACCAGGGGCCACAGTTTAAGAATAAGGGGTAAGCCATTTAGAACGGAGACGAGGAAACACTTTTTCTCACAGAGAGTGGTGAGTCTGTGGAATTCTCTGCCTCAGAGGGCGGTAGAGGCCGGTTCTCTGGATACTTTCAAGAGAGAGCTAGATAGGGCTCTTAAAAATAGCGGAGTCAGGGGATATGGGGAGAAGGCAGGAACGGGGTACTATTTGGGGATATACAAAAATGCTGTCGAAACTCAGCGGGTGCAGCAGCATCTATGGAGCGAAGGAAATAGGCGACGTTTCGGGCCGAAACCCTTCTTCAGACTAATTGGGGATAATCAGCCATGATCACATTGAATGGTGGTGCTGGTTCGAAGGGCCGAATGGCTAACTCCTGCACCTATTGTCTATTCTCTATTAAGACCCTTCTTCAGACCTGAAACGTCACCTATACCTTCGCTCCATAGATGCTGCCTCACCCGCTGAGTTTCTCCGGCATTTCTGTCTACATCAGGTGACCTGATCTTCAGGGAAAGCGGAGGCTCCCACGCGGGGAAAACGCTGAAGCACGATTCCTCTTACCTCTGTTGACTGCGGTGGTCTCGAAGGCCCTCGGCTTCGGGGGGATCTGTGCGTCGATGGGTTCCGACTGAACAAGGTCCTGCTGGGGTGGGCTTCTCTTCCTCACGTCTTCCAGGAGGATGGGGAAGGGCAGCTCGCTCTCGCTGGAGGACCTGGAGTCGGAGGGACTGAAGGCGTGACGGCCCCTGCAGATGGGCGCGGCATCCAGGGTATTGGCTTCTGCCCGGGCAGAGTCCAGCTGACCCAATCCCGGGCACCGCTCCGAGCTCGCGGCCTCCTGCGGGGCTACAAGGGGGCAGAGACCATTCACCAGGATGTTAAGAGTCAACTTTTAGTTTAGTTTAGCGATACAGCGCGGAAACAGGCACCTCGGCCCACCGTCTCCACGCCGACCAGCAATCCCTGCACATTAACACTATCCTACACACACTAGGAACAGCAGAGCACCACTCTCTGTGAGAAAAAGTGTTTCCTCGTCTCCGTTCTAAATGGCTTACCCCTTATTCTTAAACTGTGACCCCTGGTTCTGGACTCCCCCAACATCGGGAACATGTTTCCTGCCTCTAGCGTGTCCAAACCCTTAATAATCTTATATGTTTCAATAAGATTCCCTCTCATCCCTCTAAACTCCAGAGTGTACAAGCCCAGCTGCTCCATTCCCTCAGCATATGACAGTCCCGCCATCCCGGGAATTAACCTTGTGAACCTACGCTGCACTGCCTCAATAGAAAGAATGTCCTTCCTCAAATTAGGGGATCAAAACTGCACACAATGCTCCAGGTGTGGTCTCACTAGGGCCCTGTACAACTGCAGAAGGACCTCTTTGCTCCTATACTCAACTCCTCTTGTTATGAAGGCCAACAGGATCACCTACAAAATCCTGATCCTCACCTACAAAGCCCTCCACCATCTGCCCCCCCCCCCCCCCCCCCCCCCCCATATCTCACTGACCTCCTCTCCCCCCCTACCAACCCTCACGGTCCCTCAGATCCACATCAGCCGGTCTCCTCTCCATCCACGTCCAACCTCCGCAGTTTTGGGGACAGAGCCTTCTCCAGGGCAGCTCCCAGGCTCTGGAACTCCCTCCCCCAACTGATCCGCAATTCCGTGTCCCTCACCATCTTCCAGTCCCACCTCAAGACCCATCTCTTCACCTCTGTCTATCCTTAGCCCCACGTCCCCCTCCCTTTTCATCTGTGCTTGAATTGCCTCATATTGGGTTTTGAATTGAATTCTGTCTTTAATTTGTGTACTAGTCATGTCTCTACTATTTATTTCATTCCCCTTACATGTTTGTCCTCCACTTGCTAAATTTTTGTAAGGTGTCCTTGAGACTCTTGAAAGGCGCCCATAAATAAAATGTATTATTATTATTAACATGCCATTCGCTTTCTTCACTGCCTGCAGAGAGTGGTGAATCTGTGGAATTCTCTGCCACAGAAGGTAGTTGAGGCCACAGTTCATTGGCTATATTTAAGAGGGAGTTAGATGTGGCCCTTGTGGCTAAAGGGATCAGGGGGTATGGAGAGAAGGCAGGTACAGGATACTGAGTTGGATGATCAGCCATGATCATATTCAATGGCGGTGCAGGCTCGAAGGGCCGAATGGCCTACTCCTGCACCTATTTTCAATGTTTCTATGTTTCTACCTGCAGGCAGTGAACTATTGTACTAAATCTCCCTGTTAGCAGTCGCTCCCAGCTCTAGAACTGAGCACACTGAGTGTGCACACAGAATGCTGGAGTAACTCAGCGGGACAGGCAGCGTCTCTGGAGAGAAGGAATAGGTGACGTTTCGGTTCGAGACCCTTCTTCAGACTGAAGGCTGAAGTTAGCAGGGTCTTAAGAAGGGTCTCGACCCTGCAACGTCGCCCATTCCTTCTCTCCAGAGATGCTGCCTGTCCCGCTGAGTTACTCCAGCTTTTTGCGTCTATCTTCAGTGAACGAATGACTGAATAAGTTATTGGCCAAGTTTTTACACATACAAGGAATTTGCCTTGGTGCATCGCTCGAAAATTACAACATGACATGTCTTAACTGCATTACTGGTGCTGGGTCCCATCAAAAGGGTCATTTAAATCAGTTATTTAAATCAGGTCGGCACTAAATATTCCTTGGCAATGCTTAAAGAATATTCGGTCCTTTTTGACTTCTGTCTCATCAGTAGTAAGAGCTGTGGGCAGGCGTGAATGAATAATGTTCATGTCAGATATATCGTGCCTGGACACTGTGCTATATAACTGTAAGATTCTTCCATCATGTTTCACCAGCCTCAATCGTGGAGTCATAGAGTGATACAGTGTGCAAACAGGCCGTTCAGCCCAACTTGCCCACAACGGCCAACATGTCCCAGCTACACCAGT
Organism: Leucoraja erinaceus; assembly: GCF_028641065.1. NCBI lineage: Eukaryota > Metazoa > Chordata > Chondrichthyes > Rajiformes > Rajidae > Leucoraja > Leucoraja erinaceus. Next base: position 26,544 of record NW_026576916.1, read on the forward strand.
CCCACCTGCCTGCGTTTGCCACATATCCTTCCAAAACCGTCCTATCCATGTATCTATCTAAATGTTTCTTAAATGTTGGGATAGTCAAGTCAAGTCAAGTCAAGTTTATTTGTCACATACACATACGGGATGTGCAGTGAAATGATAGTGGCAATGCTCGCGGACTTTTGTGCAAAAGACAAACAACAAAACAACCAAACAAACTATAAACACAATCATAACACACATATTCTTTTACATAATAAATAATGGAAGGAAAAACGTTCAGTAGAGTTAGTCCCTGGTGAGATACCTGTCCCAGCCTCAACTACCTCCTCTGGCAGCTCGTTCCATACACCCACCACCGGTTGTGTGGAAAAGGTTACCCCTCAGGTTCCTGTTGAATCTCTCCCCCATCACCTTAAACCCATGTCCTCGATTCCCCTACTCTGGACCAGAGACTCTGTGCGTCTACCCGATCTTTACCTCTCATGATTTTATACACCTCTATAAGATCACCCCTCATCCTCCTGCACTCCAGGGAATAGAGACCCAGCCTACTCAACCTCTCCCTGTAGCTCACACCCTCGAGTCCTGGCAACATCCTCGCAAATCTTCTCTGCTGCACCCTTTCCAGCTTGACAATATACTACGTACAACAAGTTGCCCAAAATGGAACACAATGCGGACTCACAAACGTCTGATACAACTGCAGCATGACCTCCCAACTTCTGGACTTTAGTTATAGTTTTAGATTTAGAGTTGCAACATGGCAACAGGCCCTATCAGCCCACCGGGTCCGTGCCGACCAGCGATCCCTGCACATTAACATCTTTTTACATTCACACCAAGCCAATTAACCTACAAACCTGTACGTCTTTGGAGTGTGGGAGGAAAACGAAGAACTCGGAGAAAACCCACGCAGGTCACGGGGAGAACGTGCAAACTCCGTACAGACAGCGCCCGTAGTCGGGATCGAACGCGGATCTCCAGTGCTGCATTCACTGCAAGGCAGCAACTCTGTCAGCGTCCGACACACGTGCGGTACGCGGCGCGACTCTCGTCAGCAGCGGCCTCTGCAGCCCGTCTGCGTTTTTATTATTTTTGGTCTATGTTTTTATGTAGTTTTTGTTATTTTTTGTTGGGGTATGTGTGTGTGGGGGGGTGGGGGTGGGGAGGGAGGGGGTAACTTTTAAATCTCTCCCTGCACGGGAGACCCGACCTTTTCTTTGTCGGGTCTCCGTTGTCGTTGGGGCTGCAACGAGGAGCGGCCTCCAACAGGAGAAGACCGGGGACTCTGGTGCCGACGACTCACCTCACTGTCGCGGAGCTGGCCGAGTCCGGAACGGGTAGAGCGGTGGTGGAGCGCTGCTGCTGCTGCGGCCCGACCTCCGGAGATTCGGAGGCTGCAACTGCGGGTCTGGCGGACGGCGGCACCGGGAGCCCGCGGGTCCCTGGAGGGAGACCGCTTTTCAGGGCTCCCGCAACGGCGACTTCTCCCGCCCGAGTTGCGGGGTCGAAGAGCTCCTGGAGCGGGGCCTTACAGCACCGCCCCGCGCGGCTTGGAATGGCTGCGGGACTCTGCGACCAAGACCCGGTGTGCGACCTCGCACCACCCGGCGTGGCTTTAATGGCCGCGGGACAATCGCCATCGCCAGCCGGGGGCTTTGACTTTGACTCTGACATCGGGAGGGGGGGGGAGGGATAAGTGGAGAGATAAGTTTTTTTGGACTTCCATCACAGCAATGTGATGGATGTATGTGTAAATTATGTTGTGTCTTGGGTCTATTTGTTTGTAATGTATGGCTGCAGAAACGGCATTTCGTTTGGACCTCAAGGGGTCCAAATGACAAATAAATTGTATCTATCTCGATCTTGATCTTGATCTTGATCTCTACCGCTGTGCCACCGTGACCACCCTAATACTCTCTAATCCAGGCAGCATTTTGGTAAAGCTCTTCTGCTCCCTCTCCCTCTACACGATCCTCCTGTCATGGTACCTGTCCGAATATATCATAAATAGGGAAAGGTTCTGAAGGATTTGGGCAGGTGCGGGCCAAATGGGACTGGCTTGGATGGATCTCCTTGGTCGGCATGGACAAATTGGGCTGAAAGGCCTGTTTCAGTGCTGTTATGCCTCGATGACTTCGTGACTTTATTCCTTGGAGCGCAGGAGGGCGACGGATGATAGAGGTAGAAACATAGAAACATAGACAATAGGTGCAGGAGTAGGCCATTCGGCCCTTCGAGCCTGCACCGCCATTCAATGTGATCATGGCTAATCATCCAACTCAGTATCCTGTACCTGCCTTCTCTCCATACCCCCCTGATCGCACTAGCCACAAGGGCCACATCTAACTCCCTCTTAAATATAGCCAATGAACTGTGGCCTCAATTACTTTCTGTGGCAGAGTATTCCACAGATTCACCACTCTCTGTGTGGAAAAAAAAATTCTCATCTCGATCCTAAAAGATTTCCCCCTTATCCATAAACTGTGACCCCTTGTTCTGGACTTCCCCAACATCGGGAACAATCTTCTTGCATCTAGCCTGTCCAACCCCTTAAGAATTTTGTACATTTCTATAAGATCCCCCCTCAATCTTCTATAAGATGTATAACATCATGAGAGGAATAGATAGAGTGAGTGCGCAGTGGGGGAAGTCAAGAACCTGAGGACATAGGTTTATAAGGTGATGAAATAGGAGCAGAATTAGGCCATTCGGCCCGTCAAGTCTACTCTCACATCCAATCTATCTCTCCCTCCTAACACCATTCTCCTGCCATCTCCCCGTAACCTCTGACACCCGTACGAATCAAGAATCTATCCATCTCTGCCTTAAAAATATCCACTGACTTGATTAGGCCATTGACTTGGCCTCCACAGCCGTCTGTGGCAAAAGGTTCCACAGATTCACCACCTTCTGACTAAAGAAATTCCTCCTCATCTTCCTAAAGGAAGTTCCTTTAACTCTGAGGTTTAAGGTGAGACGGCAAAGATTTAATAGGAATCTGAGGGGCGACCTTTTTGCACACACAGGGTGGTGGGTGTATGGAACGAGCTGCCAGAGGAGGTGGTTGAGGCTGGGACTATCACAATATTTAACAGCCATTGAAGCAGGTACATGGATAGGACAGGTTTAGAGGGATATGGACCAAATCCAGGCAGGTGGGACTAGTGTAGATTGGGCGGGGGGGGGGGGGGGGGGCCGATGTTGGTTGGCATGGGCAAACATAAAAAATAAACAGAGAAACATAGAAAATATGTGCATGGGTAGGCCATTCGGCACTTCGAACCAGCACTGTCATTCATTATGATCATGGCTGATCATCCTAAATCAGTACCCTCTTCTTGCTTTCTTCCCATATCCTTTGATTCTGTTAGCCCTATGCGCTGTATCCAACTCTCTCTTGAATAGACAATAGGCAATAGGTGCAGGAGTAGGACATTCGGCCCTTCGAGCCAGCACCACCATTCACTGCGATCATGGCTGATCATCCCCAATCAGTACCCCGTTCCTGCATTCTCCCCATATCCCTTGACTCCGCTATCTTTAAGAGATCTATCTAACTCTCTCTTGAAAGCATCCAGAGAATTGACCTCCACCGCCTTCTGAGGTAGAGAATTCCACAGACTCACCACTCTCTGTGAGAAAAAGTGTTTCCTCGTCTCCGTTCTAAATGGCTTACTCCTTATTCTTAAACTGTGGCCCCTGGTTCTGGACTCCCCCAACATGTTTCCTGCCTCTAGCGTGTCCAAACCCTTAATAATCTTATATGTTTCAATAAGGTCCCCTCTTATCCTTCTAAATTGCAGTGTATACAAGCCCAGTCACTCCATTCTCTCAGCATATGACAGTCCCGCCATCCCGGGAATTAACCTGGTGAACCTACACTGCACTCCCTCAATAGCAAGAATGTCCTTCCTCAAATCTGGAGACCAAACTGCACACAATACTCCAGGTGTGAAATCACTAGGGCCCACTACAACTGCAGAAGGACCTATTCTCAACTCCCCTCGTTAGGAAGGCCAACATGACATTCGTTTTCTTCACTGCCTGCTGTACCTGCATGCTTGATTTCAGTGACTAATGAACAAGGACCCCCAGATCTTTTTGTACTTCCCCTTTTCCCAACTTGACACCATTCAGATAATAATCAGTACCCCGTTCCTGCTTTCTCCCCATATCCCTTGATTCCGTTAGCCCTATGCGCTGTATCCAACTCGCTCTTGATTACATCAAGGAGATAGTTTACAGGGGTGGGGTTAACATTGTCATGGTAATGGCAAGAGGCGGGAGTGGCCGGTCGCCAGAGCTAACACATCACAAGTGTGTCACGTCACATCAGACAAGATGGGCTGAAGGGCCTGTTCCCACTCTGTGTGACTCAGTGTGACAAACTGTACACTGCAAGGGCCAGGAAGCGAGCGGGCAAGATCATCTCTGACCCCTCTCACCCTGGCCACAAACTCTTTGAATCAGTTCCCTCTGGAAGGCGACTCCGGACTGTCAAAGCTGCCACAGCCAGACATAAAAACAGCTTTTTTTCCAGAAGTAGTTGCTCTACTCAATAACCAAAAGCCTGTAGCCTCCTTTTGCTCTGATATTTTATTTAATGCACATGTTTAATCGATAATGTTTCATTATTAATGTTTAATGTGTCATTCCTAACTGCCACTGTATGTCATGTTGTCACTTGCGGGAGGAGCACCAAGGCAAATTCCTTGTATGTGAATACTTGGCCAATAAACTTATTCATTCATTCATAAGTGGCAGCTGGATTTTAAGATCTGCTCCTGGGGAAATTATAGGATGACAGTCTTCTGATATAAAGGAGAGGGCTGCACAAATCAAACTGCACGTTAAGATAAAGGGGCAGACCATTAAGTGGAGTAAGAGAATAATTAATTATTTAAGGATGGAGCCAAGGTGGAATTACTTCAGGATGGTGAATCAGCGGGATTCATCACCACAGACAGCGGTGGAGGCCAAGTCAAGGGGCCATTTTTAAACCGGAGATTGATAGGTTCTTTATTAGTACGGGTGTCAAAGGCAGGAGAACGGGGTTAGGAGGGAGAGATAGATCTGCCATGATTGAATGGTCGAGTAGACTCGATGGGCCGAATGTGTGCAGTGTTTTGGTTCCCTAATTTGAGGAAGGACATCTATCTATATTACTAAAAGTCTGTTCTCGACCAGTTTTGGCCATCTGTGCTGCTATTTCCGAGAGAACGCTGCCACCTACGGCCGTCATTTTTGGCCACCTTGCTCAGAGCCCCCCTCCGCCATATGTGTGCCGAGCATTTTACCCGTCGATGAAAAATGACAGAGATATTAATGATTTTACAAAATTTCCCATTCTCTCTGCTGGTGAGGGACTATAAAACCAGGAAGTGGTGTGCCCCAATCGGTCTCTTCAAGATGGAGGAAGGCAGAGGGTCACGTTTCTCTGAGCTGTGAATAACACTGAACACATGTCTACTCAAATGTAAGCGTCCTTAGTGGTTCTAAAACGCTTGCAGAATGTGTCTATTGGTTCTAAAATGTTTCCAAAAAGTGTTTATTGGTTCTACAATGCTTGCAAAAAGTGTCTCTTTTGGTTCTACAATGCTTGCAGAATGTCTTTTTTGGTTCTAAAATGTTTTTTAAGTTCTCCCCCCCCCCCCCCCCCCCCCCCCCTTTCCCCCCTGTTGCCCCCCCCCCCCCCCCCCCCCCCCCCCCCCCCCCCCGCTCTCCCCCCCTCCCCCCTCCCCCCTCCCCCCTCCCTCTCCCCCTCTCCCTCCCCCCCCTCCCCCCCCCCCCCCCCCACCCCTCTCTGTCTTTCTCTTGCTCTTTGTCTCCCTCCATCTCTCCCCCCCTCTCTCCTCCTCCCCCCCTCTCCCTCTCCCCCCCCCCCTCTCTCCCTCCTCTACCACCACCCTTGCCCCCCTCTCCTCTCCCCCCCTCTCCTCTCCACCCTCTCCCTCCCTCTCTCCCCTCCTCACTTTCCTCTCCCCCTCTCCCCCCCCCCCCCATCCCCTCCCCACCATTCCTCCCCTAAACCCCCTCCCCTCCACACACCCCTACCCCCTTCCCTCATCCCCTCCCTGCTCCTCACCTCCCCCCCCCCCCACACCCATCCCACTCTCCCTCTCTCCCCCCCCCCTCTCCGCCCCCCTCCCCCCCCCCCTCTCCCTCCCCCTCTCCCGCCCCCCCCTCTCTCTCTCCCCTCCTCCCCCCCCCCCACCCCTCCCTAAACCCCCTCCCCTCCACAGCCCCTACCCTCTTCCCTCCACCCTCCCCCCCCTGCCCCCCCTGCTCTCCACCTCTCCCCTTCACCCCCTCTCTCAGCACCCCCTCTCTCTCACCTCTCTCTCTCTCCACCCCCACCTTTCCCCCCTCACCCACCCTCCCTCTTCTCCTCCTCTCCACTCCCCTCTCCCTCTTGCCCCTCTCTCTGTGTCTCTGTCTCTCTCTCTCTGTCTCTGCCCCTTCTCTCTCTGTCCTCACTCTCTACCCCCGCCCCACCCCCTCTCTAGATGTGACTGCAAGTTGGGGGCTATGCGTCAGTGGATAGGGTGGTTATGGGGTAAAAGGAGCAAATTAATAATATTAATATAATATCAAGGGGGGTAATTAGCGTGAGTGCGGGGGGAGGGGGGGATAGTTAGTGTGTGTGACGCTGCATGCTGCCTCCCCTCCCACAACCGCACATTGGGGGAACAGACCCAACGGGTCTGCACTTGGTCTAGTTCTTGCTATTGAGCGAGGTTTACAAGGTTAACTCCCGGGATTGCGGGTCTGTCATATGCTGAGAGAATGAAGCAGCTGGGCTTGTACACTCTGGAGTTTAGAAGGATGAGAGGGTATCTTGTTGGAACATATAAGATTGTTTTGAGTTTGGACTCGCTTGAGGCAAGAAACATGTTCCCGATGTTGGGGGAGTCCAGAACCAGGGGCCACAGTTTAAGAATAAGGGGCAAGACATTTAGAACGGAGACGAGGAAACACTTTTTTCACAGAGAGTGGTGAGTCTGTGGAATTCTCTGCCTCAGAGGCCGGTGGAGGCCGGTTCTCTCGATGTTTTCAAGAAAGAGCTGGATAGGGCTGTTAAAGATAGCGGAGTCAGGGGATATGGGGAGAAGGCAGGAACGGGGTACTGATTGTGGATGATCACATTGAATGGCGGTGCTGGCTCGAAGGGCCGAATAGTGTGCACCTATTGTCTATGTTGTCACGTCACATCAGACAAGATGGGCTGAAGGGCCTGTTCCCACTCTGTGTGCTCAGTGTGACAAACTGTACACTGCAAGGGCCTACTCCTGCACCTATTGTCTATTGTCTATTGAATGGCCTAATTCTGCTACTAGGTTTATAGTCCTTAGACTTAAAGAGATATAGCTTGGAAGCAGGCCCTTCGGCCCACCGAGTGACAATCAACCTATAAACCTGAGTAGGAACGAACTGCGGATGCTGGTTTAAGTCGAAGGTAGACACAAAATGCTGGAGTAACTCAGCGTGACAGGCAGCATCTCTGGAGAGACGGGAGTAGGTGACGTAAAAACATAGAAACATAGAAAATATGTGCAGGAGGAGGCCATTCAGTCCTTCGAGCCAGTACCGCCATTCATTGTGATCATGGCTGATCGTCCCCAATCAATTACCCGTTCCTGCCTTCTCCCCATATCCCTTGACTCCTCTAGCCCCTAGAGCTCTATCTAACTCTCTCTTAAATCCATCCAGTGACTTGGCCTCCACTGCCCTCTGTGGCAGGGAATTCCTCAAATTCACAACTCTCTGGGTGAAAAAGTTTTTCCTCACTTAAATGGCCTCCCCTTTATTCTAAGACTGCGGTCCCTGGTTCTGGACTCACCCAACATTGGGAAACCAACAGTCTGAAGAAGGGACTCGACTCGAAAGGTCACCCATTCCTTCTCTCCAGAGATGCTGCCTGTCCCGTTAAGTTACTCCAGCATTTTGTGTCTGTCTACAACCTGTAAGTCTTTGGAGTGTGGTGGGAAACCGGAGCGCCCGGAGAAAACCCACGTGGTCACATGGAGAATATATAAACTCCTTACAGACAGCACCCCTAGTCAGGATTGAACCAAGGTCTCTGCCGCTGCAAGGCAGCAACTCTATCCCAGTGCCACTATTATGGTCTTAAACTCAGGTTGCAAACAGGCAGCATGCAATCACTAAAATGCAAATAGATTAATCTATCTACTTCATTGGTGACCCTCGGACTATTCTTGATTGGACTTTGCTAGCTGTACCTTCCACTCAACGTTATTCCCTTTATCATGTATCTGTACACTGTAAATAGCTCGAATGTAATCACGTATTGTCTTTCGGCTGAAGTGTGAAAACGCACACCGCCAGATTCAGGGACCAGTTTCTTCCCAGCTGTTATCAGGCAACTGAACTATCCTACCTCAACCAATCCGCGAACTCCTACAGACCCGCTACGGACATTCTCCGAGTTCGATTCAGGGGAAAACTCGGGAGAACTCTTGAATTACCTCGCAGAGTGGGACAGGCCCTTGAGCTAATATCGACCGCCTTGGTGACCCTCGAACAATCCTTGATCGGACTTTGCTGGCTTTACCTTGCACTAAGCTTTATTCCTTTATCATGTATCTATTTATACACAGTGAATGGCTCGATTGTAATCATGTATTGCAACCTTGTTGTGCAAAGGGGCCGGGACGCATGTCTGTGAGCGGAAGGCGGACCACATCTATCACGTGTACACATGGATCCCGCCCCTTCGTGGATGCCATCTGGAGCACTGGCCCCTAGTTACGGGTGCTCACCAACATGGCGCCCCTAGTTACGGGCGCTCACCAACATGGCGTCCCTAGTTACGGGCGCTCACCAACATGGCGTCCCTAGTTACGGGTGCTCACCAACATGGCGTCCCTAGTTACGGGAGCTCACCAACATGGCGTCCCTAGTTACGGGTGCTCACCAACATGGCGTCCCTAGTTACGGGTGCTCACCAACATGGCGTCCCTAGTTACGGGCGCTCACCAACATGGCGTCCCTAGTTACGGGCGCTCACCAACATGGCGTCCCTAGTTACGGGCGCTCACCAACATGGCGTCCCTAGTTACGGGCGCTCACCAACATGGCGTCCCTAGTTACGGGCGCTCACCAACATGGCGTCCCTAGTTACGGGCGCTCACCAACATGGCGTCCCTAGTTACGGGCGCTCACCAACATGGCGTACACATGGCGTAACTACGACCATTGCCTTGGCTCTGTACTGAAGGCGGTGACTCAAATACTCACACTCACTCGTCCCCGGCCCAATTGACAAATCCGATCCCGACAGTGAAGCCTAGACACAGAAGGTGCGCGGCCGTGCCGGCGGCTTTGCGCAGGATGCGGTACAGCCAGAGCTTGGCGCTCAGCCGCTATGCCATTGCGGCCGCCAGCGCAGGCCTCCTTGCGTCCTTGTGTCACCGCGCCTGGGTGCTGCGGCCTCAGGCCCGGGAGCTACCGGAGATGACGGAAGTCTGCGGGCCAGGTAATTTTGGGTAACGGGCCGCATTCGGCCCGGGGGCCGTAGGTTGCCGACCCCTAGTGTATTGTCCTTTCGCTCACTGGATAGCAGGCAACAAAAGTTTTTCACTGTACCTCGACACACGTGACAATAAACTAAACTAAACTAAAGTGAATTCTCAAACATTTAATGCAAAGGCAACATTACCTGTCTGTTTCTCCTCCGATTCTGTTGCACCGGGCACCTTGAAATCTTCGTGGCTTACACTGCCCCGCGGCAAACGTTCGGATGGAGCGGCATGTTTTGAGACGCTTTCTCGATCCTGTGGCCTTAACGTAGGTGTGCCTGATGGGGCGGACTCGACTGTGGAAACGCCTCGAGCAGCCAGTTCAACGCAGATCTCCCGGGAAGCTTTATCCAAGTGGGTCGGGCCTGCAACGGAATGGATGGGTCCAGAGGCCAAACCCAATCCTGCCGTTGGGGAAAAGCCACTTGGGCTAGCGTGAGCACATTCAAGAGGTCTATCTGGAGTTCTGCAGGATATATTGAGCAAAGCATTAAATGGCAGCCCCTCTCCCAGCGGACGACCAAACTCAGCGGAAAGTTGGGAACGATGTGTTGGGAAAGTGTCCAGTGTTTCTCCCGGAGAGCTTTCTCCGATCGATTCGAGTGATGCGCGGCGAGGAGAGTCATCCTTTCCTTGTCCGTGTCCATGCCCGTCCCCACCTACTGAGCCGACGGATCTTTGCCCTTGCTCCAATATTACATCATTGCCTTTCCGCTCACGTTTCTGTTCCCCCTTTTGTGGAAGACGAGGGTCGGGTTCGACCTGGCTCGCGTCCGATCTCGAGCGCGAGTCCGTTTCTAAATCAGCAAGCCCTCGTGTGCAAGTTGAACCTTCGGCCTCCTGGCGTGGACAGGACTCTGACGTCTCACTCGCTGCGTCCTTCTCTCCCGCTCTTTCGCCCACGTTCCCGGGAACCTCCGCCGCCGACTCTTCCAGCACCACCTCATGTTTTGCCGCGACTTCATCGGCCTTTGAGCCCCGAATGGCGTCTTGTGCTCCTCGACAGACGGGAGAGATAGAGGAAGGCTCGCAAGTCGGCTCTGACCGTATAATAAGGTGGTCACATACCTCAACATCTTCTGACCTGGATCCATCTGATGTTGTGTTATTGGATTCATCGGTGGATAGGTCAAATTCAGCTGCAGGCGCAGACTCTGATCCCTTCGAGGATGTTGGTGCCTCACGGATTTCTTCATTTGGCTGCTCGGACAACACGTGGCGGTTAATATCGCTTGCGTTTCCTGGCCCGCCCTCGGCACCCGGAGTCACCAACGCCACGTCTTGTGGAGTGATACCTGCGTGGTCATCGGGACCGAGGTGATCCATTGACGGGGGCACGTCGGGACCTTGGCCATCGGGACCGAGGTGATCCAGTAACTGGGGCACGTTGCTGTCCAGGTCTTGAGGCCAAGTCTCAGCGGTCTCTGACAGAGGCAGGACCACAGGAACCAGCTCCTCCGCAGAAACTGAGTCTTCCACCTTGGACTGAGAAGGTCTTAGCACTGTCTCACAAACCTCCTGATGATCACCCGGGATTTCCGGTTGTTTACTGATGTCTTCTTGTTCAGAGTACAAATCCTCGTGTTGCCCAACAGTCTGCCCTGGTGATTCTGTGCGGCAGGAGTTGACGGTGTCAAGTTGGCCATCGTTACTGATTTGTGAGATAATCGCCGTGCCCTGTTGCTGACTTTCTGCTGCCATGTTTCTGATGTCCAGGCAGCGGGCATCGTCTCCCAGCTGGGCGCCAGTTACCTCCGTCTCTCGATCGCCACTTGTAGATGGCGCTGGCTCCGTGACGTCTAACCTTAGATCATCGTGTCCTGGCAGATGTCTGAAGGAACTTGGCCCATCCGCACCATCCCTTGTGCCCGCGTCCAAGTGGTCTTCTAGCCTTGTGTCTTGACCTATTGCCGATTCAATGATACTTAGTGCCTCACCTCCTGTGGCTTCTGAGCCCTCGTTGACTGTTAACGGGCCACTTCCTAAGGTGGACCCTACATTCTTGAACACTTCGGAGGTGTTGGTAGAGACGTCTGCTTCATTAAGTGGTACGGCTTGCGCCAGCTCTCCAATTGAAGACGTGTCCGTGAATTTGCCCCCTTCGTCACTTGACATCGCATCCACCGACTCCAAATTGTGAGGAGGAACATCGTCCAAGAGAGCATCTGAAACCTCTGCCTGATCCTTCTTGTCTTCTGGTCCTGGTGAAATTTCAGAGAACCCAGTTTCATCTTCAAGGGGCGGTTCACTAGAATCATTTTGCGATAGGCTACTAGACTTCTTCATCGGAGACGTGCAGCCTTCCGAAACCTCTGATGCTTCCGTGGGTTTTGTCTGCAAGGATTTAGCAGCATTGCAGATCTCTGAACTATCTCCATCTCGGCATAAATCTGCAGGATTGGAATCTAATTTACCAACATTATCTTCTGCTTGAATGTGATCGGCTGCTGCTCGTTTAGCTTCTAATGTGGGCGCAGCAGTCTCCCGGCTGAGATCTCCTCCTGTTTGGGCAACGCCGACCGCTAGCGCACTCTCCTCTTCCACTGGTAGAGGGCCCGCTTCTTCAAGCCCGTCGACATCTCCGGCCGGCAATGTGTCCATCGTATCCACTGGTCCATCCATCGTTGACTTATGGTCATCAACGTCTGGCACAACGACGTCAATAGAGTCAGTGCCCCCCATCCTTGAGTCAGGGACCTCCACCTTCTCAACGCTGCTCCCCGAACAGATGCTTACCACTTTCTCGTCGCCATCTCCAATTGGCGCATCTTGTTTACGTGCAAGTCCATCCGGCGGCGCTCCGGGCAACACAATTCCATTCCCGTTATCGTCCAGTGTTACGTCCGCGATTCCGGATTGGTCGGGATCATTCCTTGGGTTGTTGTCGGAGACCTCCAAGTGACCGACAGAATCCCCTCCCCCCTCGTCCAACGAAGGGCCTGCACCTTCTGGGTCGACACCCGAAACGTCCGACTTCCCGGAACAAACATCTTCCTCTCCCATTCCATTCATGGCCTTTGGTTGAATGGAAGAATCTTCCGGTTCGGCATTGGACGGCAGCACACGGCCAGCCGTGCAAGCGTCCGCCAACTCTACAACGGTGGATCTACGGGTGCTATCATCTGATGCGAAGCCAGATGCTTCTGCTTGACCATTATCATTTTCTACTCTAATGGAACTGTCCAGTTTACAAGCACCATCCCCTGGGTGGGAACTGGTCGTTCCCAACTGACCCACAAAATCCCCATCCTCTGTCCCCCGGATCTTTGTCGAATAAAATTGACTTTGACTTTGGAAAGCTGATGCACTTGAAGCCTCTTCTGTCCCAAGGCGATCGGTACCTGCTGGCTTTGTGGTCCATGAGTCCACACTGTCCGGTTCCGATGTATTTTTGTAAAGCTCCGCTTGATAATCTTTTATCATTTGATTCGCAAATGTGTGGGCAAGATTCTCCAGTGATGGATCTGTGTCTTCCCCTGGGTGGGTCATGTCCGGCAAGCTGTCCAAGAGCTCCATCTGTTCCTTGCTCTCCTCCTGGATCGTATCCAAGTCTTTCGTCGTCTCGCCGCCACCGCCGCCGTTGCCGCCGCCGTTGCCCGGCAGGACGTCGGAGGGCTCCTCCTCATCTCCCACATCTTCCACGGGTTCCAGAGGCGTGGTGGGAGGTCTGATCTGGCCCGCGATCCCTCCCGAGCTGGCCATCGGATGCGCGCCCACTTCGAAAGTGGAGCTCAGGGCCCTCAGTGGGCCGACGGCAGTTGCAGTCTGAACGTTTGCAAACCGAATGGGCTCAAAGTGTCCTTGCGATGAGGAGACAGAATGCAGAAGCAAATCTTGTCTTAATGTAGAGTTTGAGCCAAACTCAGGATCTGGCCTATTATCTTGGTCAATGTCAACTTTTTGCCCAGCATCAGAATGTTTTTGGCTACCAATACTACAAGCTTTGATGTCTGCTCCATCTTTGACCCGCTGGTCCTCAAATTGTTGACCTGGTTCACCCAGCGATGGTTCGGAGTAACTGGACTCCATCTTGATGGACAGGAAGTGGAATGAATCCGATGAGGTCACTTGCTCTTGAGGACTAGCATCTACTGAAGGAGCGGTGCTACCAATAGGGCTATGGGTCTCTAAGGCATCTATAGTTTTGGTGTCTTCAGCCAAGGGTGGAGGTTCAGAAGGTTCTGCTACAATGGTCATGGCATCATCCGCCATCTCCAACCCAGATTCCGTGTCCCCGTTCACTGGGTTGTCCATGGGAACGATGTTCATCACTTCTGTCGGTGCAATGTTGAACATCTCGTCGTGTTGCTCTTCCAAACGATCTCCTCCCGAGTTTTTTGTGTCCGCTCCAGCGGTTTTCCCGGCGCTCGTGAGACCGGAAAGGTTGTTGAGGCCCGACTTGGCTTCGGACTGGCCGGCGGTCGGCAAGGAAGGAGGTCCTCCCTCGATCGGTCCGAGATGGCGCGGGCTCCCGGTTCCATGGGGAGGCAGAGGCACGTCTCGGAAGCCCAAGGCGATGACGGTGCCAGGTCCCACAGCCAGGCTTCTTCCCGGCGACATTTCCAACGGCTCCGCGGCAGGGAGAGGAACGTCACGGTCCTCCGCCACGCTCTCGTCTGAGGAATCCGGCGCGGAACACGGAGACGTCGGCCTTCGATCGTCTCCCTGGGTACCTGCAACTTCCGCTGCGCCAGGAGATGAAGACTCGGGGATATTTAACATGGCCGCATCCAAGTGGAACGGACTGCCGCAGGGAGAGAGTTCAGTCTCTTCAAGCCAAGTAGACTGATTGTCGATCTTCTTACAAACCGACTCTAAATCCTCGCCGACGACATTGATGTTTGAGGAATCTATGGTCTTCCCAATCGAGTACTGGCTTCCTCCGCATGGTTTCTGTATGGTGACCACAGTGTTGCTGTTGTTGTTCTCCGAGTTGGACTCGCTGGAGCTGACGTTAGGGAGGTCCACCTCGTTGGCCAGGTCCACAGGGACGTTCAAGGCCATCTCTACATTGGGTCCCTTGTTCTCGTCGCCCCCGGGCGGCGCCCCAGCGAGGAGATCGCGAGGGTGGTCAAACTTATTCATGCCCTCGGGGAGATCGGAGGCCAGTTCCACGTCAAGCTCATCTTCGTTCACCTTCGTCTTCTCCAAATGCGACGGAAGGCGCTCTGACTTTGACCCCGTGGACGGGTGGTCCCTCGTGTCCAGAGGCATGGTTGGGGTTTCACCACAGCCACCGGATTGAGCTCGGTGCAAGGTAGAGAGAGGTTCCAATTCTGGCGATTGCCTTAGACTTGGCGCCAATTCGCCACTCGTCTCCCCAAGGGCTGAGGAGTCAAAGGACAGATCTTCCTCTGAGGAATCTGGTGCGGAACCAAGAGACGTTGGTCTTCCATTGCCTCCGTGGGTATCTATAGTTTGGGATTGGCCGGGGGATGAGGACTCGGGAGTGTTGAAAATGGCCGGATCCGATCTGATGGAATCCGTACGGCGCGCCTCAATCTGGTCAATCTTCACCGCCACCTCTGGAGGATTCTCCGGGCTAGCGTCGGCGCCCTGGGCCGAGGGTGTTTGGCGAGACTCGTCCGACGGGCTGGGGAGAAGCTGGGAGGGCGGATCCTCCGTCCCGAAACCGCCCGTCTCTGGCGGAGAAACCTGACCTTGCGGCGGTTCGGTCACTTCCGCGAGGGTCAAGGATGGAGAGCCGTCCCCGCCGCTGGTGTCGACGCCCTCGGGCTCTTTTCTGCGTCTCTCCGGCGACCCTTCGGAGTGGGAGTCCCCGTGGCGGTGCGGCGGTAACACGGTCGGCCCCATGCCGACGGTGCAGTACGGCCCGCACGCCTCGGAGCTGGTCTGGGAGCCGGACGAAGACATCTCTTCCTCCTCATCCTCCTCGCTGTCGTCCTCGTCGTCGCCATCGCCCGGACCAGCGCACGTCTCCTCCGCCGCCACGCTCTCCGCCCGGTCGGCCTCCGGCGCCGGCGGCAGCTCGTAGTGGTCGGCCGACATCCTCTCGTCCTCCCCGTCCAGGGAAGCGGAGGCCGACGATTCGGACGCGGTGTCCTGGAAGGCGAAGGACTCATCGACGCCCGCCGTGATGGAGTTCTCGGACAGCGAGTGGAGGAAGGACGCCGAACTGTCCTCGTCCTCTTCTCCTCCAACGCCGTGGCCGTCTCCGGCGGCGCGACCTCCATTGTCGACTCTGTGGGGGGCGGTAATATCGGTGCCAACGCCCTGCTCTGCCGGGGCCACCGAAGTCACCTCGATAGATTCCGCCTCGAAGATGATACTGCCCAGGAAGGACAGCGAGGACAAGGGCACCATCCGCTCGCTGACCGGCTGCGTTTGCCGCGGAGATTGCGGCGTTGCCCCGGTTTCCACCTCGGGACTTCCCCTCCCCCTTCCTCTTCCCGTCTCCGATGCTTCACCCCGTCCCTCTGGAGGGGAACAGACCCCCAAATCCGGAGGCAGGGACCCCTCGAGTTCGTCTTCAACTTCGAGGAAACTGTCGAGCGGCACACCGGCGGTAAACGGCTGATCGAGCGGCCCCGGGATCGGCGGCTTGACGCTGACCTCCGAGCCACGCCCGGAGAGGCCGCTCCTCTCCTCGGTGGCCGAGTCGTTGTAATCTTCGGCCAGCTCCTCGGAGGAAGCCAGGGGGGCGTTGGCGCGCCGGCCGCCGCGATGTCTCCCGTACCCGCGCCTCTCCTCGGCCAGCAGGTAATCGCCCGCCGGGAAAACGGCGTACTCGTCCAGCTCATAGTCCACGCCCACCTCTTCCACCGTCATGCAGCGCAACTCCGAAAACACGTCGCCCTCTTCTGACTTCGGGCAGGATATGCTGACGAGCAGGCCCAGTGGCTGTGTGCTTCCTTCCCCAACTCGATCCTGACCTCGGTTGGGCTCATCCCGCCAGGAAAGGCCATCGGCGTTAATGTCCGCCAATTCCAATTCCAATTCCAATTCCTCCCGGTTGCCTGTATTCCCAAGTGTGGTCACAATATTCCCGCTACTAAATCCACCATCATTAAATTCCCCCATACACATTGGATCTGGCGTATCTTCTTCCTGCGGACGAGACTCTGGTGCACCTTCGAAGTTTCCACGGGAAGAAATGTCTTCCACGCCTGTAACATTCGGTGTTGTCTTTGGTGAGCCCCCTAGTTCGGTGTCGCAGTTTGTCGTGCCCAGGGCCTGAGTGAATCCAGAACCAGTGCTGGAAATGTCCCGGGTTATATTTCCTTGCCCGTCTTCATCCGAGTCATCATCGTCCCCTTCATCTCCACAGTCGGCGTCAATCCCATTTTCACCCTCGCCCGCCTCTTCTTCGCTGGTCTCCAGGTTTTCGTTATCGAACGCCAGCGGAGCGAAGTCATCTTGCGTTTCGGTAAGGCACCGTTCAGTTGACTCCTCCGTAGAGGTCCAAATGTCCTCGTCGGCCACGCTGTAGTGAGGGGCGCTGGGCAGAGGCGGGACCTCCTCGTTCAGCTCCTCGGCGAAGGCCGACAGCGACTCCACGTAGCAGGCGGGCACCTCCATGGCTTCCGCCTCGGCCAGCAGGTTGGGGGAGCAGGACAAGGAGGTGTTGGGGGTCCCCGACGATGTCCAGCTGCTCCCCTCCGCCGTCCTGTACGAGCCGGAGGGGGAGGTGGGCGGGGAGCAGGCGCAGTCCTCGCTGTCTTCGCTCTCCGCGGCCTCCGCGCATTCCTCGTGCAAGCCGGGCTTCAGGAACGCAAAGTACCTGTGGGCCCCGCTGGCCATCTTCACTGGGGTGGATGGAGCGGTGAAGAAAAGGTCCTGATCCGTGGCACACGCCAGGTCCGCTGGGCTGCAGGGCGCCAGCGACTCTTTGGTGGGTTCCAAGTAAGACCAAGCCACGTCAGTGTGGCGAATGGTTGCGTGATCCTGACCTTGGGAAGATTCGTCCTTCCCGCTGTCAGCGCTTGTCACCAGATCGAGCAGGTCTACGAGGGCAGAACGCTCCCTTCCAATGCGTGGCGGGTCCTGAGCTTCGGGCGTTGGCGGGTACTCCACGCCCACACTCGTGTCACAGGGAGGGAGGTCAGCGGGGCCAAGCGTAGCCTCGGCAAGACCAGCTTCGTCCTCGCCCACGCTCAGCGCATCTTGGTCCGTTTCCGCGCGCTCCACGTCCTTCCCGACCAGAGGCAAGGGAACGGGCATGTCGGCCTCCCTGCCCGCTTTGGTGTCCGCCAGTTGCGTATCCCCGTCCGGTTCCTCTCTGGGGGTGGTGCCCGTCTCCGGAAAGCCTTCCGCCTCCGAGACGCCGGCGCCGGCTTCCGAACTTCCCGAGGGAGGGTTTTCACCGGGCGTTGGACCTTCCCGGGGGTGTCTCCTCACGTCCGGACCTTCCACTTTGGAGACCGCCGCGCCGGCATCGGGCGCGACCGGCTGGTGGCCGTCAGCGGTGCTCAGTCCAAAGAGGCCCACCATTTCCCGAGGGACCCCCACCTTGCGCTCGGGGGGACGGAGATCCGACGGGGCGGCCGCCCTGACTTGCGGCGCGGCTTCGGCCGATTCGGGGTAGGAGTGGCCGGCGTCGGCATCGCAGCTGGCTCCTTCGGGCTGGGGCCGGGTTCCCTCATCGGTGGGCCGGCTGATGGGCGCGGCCAAGTCCACACCGGAGCCGGCGGCGGAGACAAGGCCACGCTCCCCTCCCGTCGGCCACTTGGACGCGTCGGCGGCAAGCGGCATCAAGTAGGGAGAGTCCGGCGACGGGGAGTCCAGCGATGGAGTCAGGTCTGTCGGGGTCACCCCGTGGGTCGATCCACAAGACACATCGGGGGAGAGGTCTGCAGAGAGGAGAGATGCACACGCATATGTGAAGGCAGAATTATTATTTTTTGTATTATCAAAAAATGTATTCAGTTATTAAAAATAATATTTACCATAAAATATAACAAAACAGAACCCACCACCATAATACGACAAACCAATATACTAAACAAACTACTATGCAACTATGTTCCAATGGTAGACAAAAATGCTGGAGAAACTCAGCGGGTGCAGCAGCATCTATGGAGCAAAGGAAATAGGCAACGTTTCGGGTCGAGACCCTTCTTCAGACTGATGTAGGGTGGGGGGGAGGGGAGAAGAAAGGAGAAAGGAAGTGGAGGAGCCCGAGGGCTGAGGGAGAGCTGAGAAGGGGAGGAGACAGCAAGGGCTACCGGAAATGTCCTCATTCTTCAGGGAACGGGGGTTCCCCTCCCCTACTATAGATGAGGCTCGCACCAGGGTCTCTTCCATACCCCATAACACTGCTCTCTCTCCCCATCCCCCCACTCGTAACAAGGGCATAGTCCCCCTAGTCCTCACCTTCCACCCCACCAGCCGTCACATACAACAAATAGTCCTCCGTCAGTTTCGCCACCTCCAACGTGACCCCACCACTCGCCACATCTTCCCATCTCCTCCCCTGTCTGCTTTCCGCAAAGACCGCTCCCTCCGTAACTCCCTGGTCCAATGCTTCCCTCCTCTCCCGCAACACCCCCTCCCCGGGCACTTTCCCTTGCAACCGCAAGAGATGCAACACTTGTCCCTTTACCTCCACCCTCGACTCCGTTCAAGGACCCAAGCAGTCATTCCAGGTGCGACAGAGGTTCACCTGCATCTCTTCCAACCTCATCTATTACATCCGCTGCTCTAGATGTCAGCTGCTCTATTTCCTTAAGACTTGTTATGTCTCTCTTGATCACTCTTTCATGCAGTCACTATTCGATCTAACTCTCTTTACTTTCCCACTTTTTAAAAAGTTTAAAATATGAAGTGGTGCAGGAAATGTATTATGTTCTTTTTGGCTTATATCACTGTAATGTTCACTACTTCTAATAAAAATAAAAAATTAAAAAATTAAAATTAAAAAAAAGCCTTGTTATGGACTGAGTTTCTATGCACCTCTTGGACACACCCACCACGATATCTGTGAACCACCTAGAACTTTCACAGCTTTATGCCTAACCGTGAGGGGGCACGGTGGCGCAGCGGTAGAGTTGCCGACTCACAGCGCCGGAGACCCGAGTTCGATCCTGACTACGGGCGCTGTCTGTACGGAGTTTGCACGTTCTCCCCGTGACCTGCGTGGGTTTTCTCTGTACCCTTTCCAGTTTAGATCTTCGGTTTCCTCCCACACTCCAAAGACGTGCAGGTTTGTAGGGTAACTGGCATGGTGTATGTGTAAATTGTCCCTCCAGCTCACACCCGCTAGTCCTGTCAACATCCTCGTAAAAAAGTGAGTCTGTACCCTTTCCAGCCTTGACAATCTGCAGCAGCAAGGTGTTCCAGAGTGCCGGGGCAGCAACAGAAAAGGGCTCTATCCCCTCTGAGCTTCTTAGACCTTGGTACCTTGATCAAGGAGCATGGTGCCTCAGAAGGTGAACACAATATTCTAAATGCGTTTGTCTCACCTACGTCTTATACACACGGCAACACGATACAACTCCAACACGACCTCCCAACTTCTATACTCAATACACTGACTGATGAAGACCAGTTTGCCAAAAGCCTTTTCGACCACCTTATCTACCTGCGACTCCACCTTCAAGGAACCATGCACCTGCACTCCTAGATCCCTCTGCTCTACAACACTCCCCAGAGGCCTGCCATTCACTGTGTATGTACCATCCAATAGGTTCCTAAAAGCCATTGTAATATCTGCCTCCACCACCACCCCTGGCAGCGCGTTCCAGGCACCCACCGCCCTCTGTGTAAAAATAATGTATCTTCTTTCAGCTTTGCCCCTTTGCCCCTTGAAAACAGTTTATTTTCTCCAGCCTGTGAAAACGGCTCAGACTATCTACCTGATCTGTGCTTCTCATAATATTATGTACTTCTATCTGGTCTCTGCTCAACCTCTGGCGTTCCAGACAAAACAATGTAAGTCTTTCACACAGAGAGTGGTGAGCCTGTGGAATTCTCTGCCTCAGAGGGCGGTGGAGGCCGGTTCTCTCGATGCTTTCAAGAGAGAGCTAGATGGGGCTCTTAAAGATAGCGGAGTCAGAGGATATGGGGAGAAGGCAGGAACGGGGTACTGATTGGGGATGATCAGCCATAGAAACGTTGAAACATAGAAAAATAGAAAATAGGTGCAGGAGGAGGCCATTCGGCCCTTCGAGCCAGCACCGCCATTCATTGTGATCATGGCTGCTCGTCCCCTATCAATAACCCGTGCCTGCCCTCTCCCCATATCCCTTGACTCCACTAGCCCCTAGAGCTCTATCTAACTCTCTCTTAAATCCATCCAGTGACTGCCCTCTGCGGCTGGGAATTCAATAAATTCACAACTCAAAGGTTTTTTCTCGCCTCAGTCTTAAATGGCCTCCCCTTTATTCTAAGACTGTGGCCCCTGGTTCTGGACTCGCCCAACATTAGGAACATTTTTCCTGCATCTAGCTTGTCCAATCCTTTTATAATTGTATATGTTTCTATAAGATTCCCCGGCTCATCCTTCTAAACTCCAGTGAATACAAGCCTAGTCTTTTCAATCATTCCTCATATGACAGTCCCGCCATCCCAGGGATCAATCTCGTGAACCTACGCTGCACTGCCTCAATCACAAGGATGTCCTTCCTCAAATTAGGGGACCAAAACTGTACACAATACTCCAGATGTGGCCTCACCAGAGCCCTATACAGAGTCATGAATGGCAGTGATGGCTCGAAGGGCCGAATAGCCTCCCTATTGTCTCTGTCTACCCAACCTCTCCCTGTATCTGATAATCCCTAATCCAGGCAGCATTCTGCTAACCCTTCTCTGCATCCTCTCTAACATTATAAAATCTTCGGTTCAAATCTTTCCCTCTCACCGTTCAATGATTCAATGATCCATAATTGTCACCTGTACCTTAGTTTTTTGCATAGGCTTCAATGACGAATCGACTGTGTATGTCAGTTTAGTTTAGAGATACAGTGTGGAAACAGGCCCTTCGGCCCATCGAGTCTGTGCTGACCAGCGATCACCCTGTACACCAGCATTATCCTACATACAATTTACAATCGCAGTGCATTCAGAAAGTATTCAGACCCCTTCACTTTTTCCACATTTTGTTACGTTACAGCCTTATTCTAAAATGGATTCAATTATTTTCTTTTCTATCATCAATCCTTGATGAAAACCTGCTCCAGAGCGTTCTGGACCTCAGACTAGGGCGGAGGTTCACCTTCCAACAGGACAACAACCATAAGCACACAGCCAAGACAATGCAGGAGTGGCTTCGTGACAAGTCTGTGAATGTCCTTGAGTGGCCCAGCCAGAGCCCGGACTTGAACCCGATCGAACATCTCTAGAGGGACCTGAAAATAGCTGTGCATCGACGCTCCCCATCCAACCTGACAGAGCTTGAGAGGATCAGTAGTGTAGAATGGGAGAAATGACCCAAATACAGGTGTGCCAAGCTTGTAGCGTCATACCCAAGAAGACTTCAGACTGTAATCGCTGCCAAAGGTGCCTCAACAAAGTACTGAGTAAAGGGTCTGAATACTTGTGTAATTGTGGTGTATCAGGTATTTCTCTTTAATTACTTTGCAAACATTTCTAAACACCTGTCTTTGCTTTTTTATTATGGGGTATTGTGTGTAGATTGATGATACAAAAAAATAATGTAATCCATTTTAAAATAAAATATTGTTAAAGGCTTGGACACTAGATGCAGGAAACATGTTCCCGATGTTGGGGGAGACCAGAACCAGGGGCCACACAGTTTAAGAATAAGGGGTAAGCCATTTAGAACGGAGACGAGGAAACACCTTTTCTCACAGAGAGTTGTGAGTGTGTGGAGGCAGGTTCTCTGGATGCTTTCAAGAGAGAGTTAGATAGGGCTCTTAAAAATAGCGGAGTCAGGGGATATGGGGAGAAGGCAGGAACGGGGTAGTGATTGGGGATGATCAGCCATGATCATATTGAATGGTGGTGCTGGCTCGAAGGGCCAAATGGCCTACTCCTGCACCTATTGTCTATTGTCTAATAAGGCTGGAATGTAACAAAATGTGGAAGGAGTGAAGGGGTTTGAATGCTTCCTGCATGCACTGGATACCAAGCCAACTAGCCTACAAATCTGGATGTTTTTGAGGTGCGAGCAGAAACTCGAGCACCCGGGGAAAACCCACGCAGGCCATTTAGAACGGAGACGATGCAAACTCCTCACAGAGAGTTGTGAGTCTGTGGAATTCTCTGACTCAGGATCGGTGGAAGACGGTCTCTGGACGCTTTCAGAGAGAGCTAGCGAGGGCTCTTAAAGCTGCGCCACCAGTGGATATGGGGGGAGAAGGCAGGATACGGGGGAGAGATGTGGATGGTCAGCCATGATGATTGAGTACAGGCTGGCTGAAGGGTCAAATGCACTAGTGGCATCTATTGTCTATTGTTACTGGCTCACATGTCCAAAGATGTGGTTCCATCCTGAAGGGGTTGTGAATGCTGCCTGTATGCAGTTTGCACGTTCCAACCCCCTACAAATCTGGATGTTTTTGAGGTGCGAGCAGAAACTCGAGCACCCGGGGAAAACCCACGCAGGTCACGGGGAGAACATGCAAACTCCGCACAGACAGCACCCGTGTTCAGGATCGAACCAAGATCTCTGACGCAGTGAGGCAGCGACTCTACCGCTGTGCCACCGTGCAACCCGAGACACAATGATACAATGGAGAGTGTACGATGGTAGACCACAATGAGTCAGTACAGGCTCATTGAAGGCAGCACAGTGGATCAGCGGTAGAGTTGCCAAGTGGGACAGGATCCTTTAAGATTGTAAATTGTGTAGTATAGAGATGATCGCTGGTCTGGGACGGACTAGATGGGCCGAAGGGCCTACTCCTGCACCTCCACGCTGTATCTCTAAAAGTCTAAAAAACTTTTCACTGTGCCTTGGTGCATATGATCAGCCATGATCACATTGAATGGCAGTGCTGGCTTGAAGGGCCGAATGGCCTACTCCTGCACCTATTGTCTATTGTCTATAATATAGCGAAGAAAATCCTTTACCGTTCATGACCAATTTCCTTTTTGAATGTTAGAGGTTTGGTTTGGCCACTGAAGGCCATTAAACCTACGCCCTCTGGTTCTAGAATGTGTTCATTAGGTGGAGGCATTTTGCTAAACATCCTCTAGCAAAGCCTATGCTATTAAACCCTCCTCTTAAATCTTTCCCTCTCACTTTTCAACAGTGCAATGACACTTAATTGCCAACAGATGCTTTCAAGAGAGAGCTAGATAGAGCTCTTAAAAAATAGCGGAGTCAGGGGATATGGTGAGAAGGCAGGAACGGGGTACTGATTGTGGATGATCAGCCATGATCACATTGAATGGCGGTGCTGGCTCGAAGGACCAAATGGCCTACTCCTGCACCTATTGTCTATTGTCTATTAGGTTCTCTGCCACCCGATGAATAGTTTTAGGCGGCAGCGTGGACAATGGCAGTGCCATCTGTCCGTGGTCTGTGGTCTGTCTGTGATGTTGGTGCCATCTGTAACTAAACCACCCCCCCCCTCCCCCCGATCTCCGGGCAAGCTAAACCAAGTCAATTCACCACAGCTGCTCCGTCCCCACCCAGCCCGGCTGAACAGAGCAGGCCGCGGACCGCATCAGCCGAGAATGTCAATAGAGACGTTCAGCCCTGGGCTGGTCCCCGGCAGTTCAACCGGCCATCTGTCTGTGGGTGGAGACACCCCTCAAAATAAGGGAAGGTATCCCACGCCAGGGGGCAAAATGAGGGGCCGCATGTTGGGGATAGATTTGTGTCATTTTTAGAAACGTACGTCGACAATTCGAATAGCCTCCGAAAATGTCGGATGAATCTTTCGCACGGCTCACGAATTGTATTCATTTATTAGCTGAATGAAATCTATTTTGAAATAAATTTAAAAAAAAAAATCAGCCTGTCCATCGGGGAATGTTGTCGGCCTGCCCGCTGCAGACTCTGCTGAAGCTCGGTGCAGACAACGACAAGGCCCGGTGGGGGAGGGCCACAGTCTCGGGTCCTTCCACTGCTGGACATGGGGCAGGGTGCAGTGGAGACGCCCCTCAAAACGCAAAATAAGGGAAGGGGAGGGGGAGATGGGTGGGGGAGAAAGATAAAATTGGCCTGATTTGTGTAAACAGTCCAGCCTCAGAGAATGTCAGATGATTTTCGTTTTGCACGGTTCCCATTTTGTATATTACTTGGATAAAGTCTATTTTTGAATTTTTTTTTAAAAGGTCTGTCTGTAGGAGTACGTGCTGAGGGACACAATCGATGCAGGCAACGGCTCGGTCGGGGGAGGATCACGTCTAGGGTCCTTCCGCTGCTGGACATTGGCGGCAGGTTGCGGTTGAGATGCTCCTCAACACAAGGGAAGGGAATCCACGCCAATGGGGCCGCGCAAGTGGCAAGCGATCACATTGAATAGCGGTGCTGGCTCGAAGGGCTGAATGGCCTACTCCTGCACCTATTATCCATTGTCTATTGTTCAATTTGTGTCATTTGTGTAAACAGTATCGAATGTATGGCGGGACTGTCATATGGGGAAAGATTGAAAAGACTAGGCTTGTATTCACTGGAATTTAGAAGGATGAGGGGGTATCTTATAGAACATATACAATTATAAAAGGACTGGCCAAGGAAAAATGTTCCCAATGTTGGGCGAGTCCAGAACCAGGGGCCACAGTCTTAGAATTAAAGGGGAGGTCATTTAAGACTGGGGTGAGAAAAAACCTTTTTCACCCAGAGAGTTGTGAATTTGTGGAATTCCCTGCCACAGAGGGCAGTGGAGGCCAAGTCACTGGATGGATTTAAGAGAGAGTTAGATAGAGCTCGAGGGGCTAGTGGAGTCAAGGGATATGGGGAGAAGGCAGGCACGGGTTATTGATTGGGGATGATCAGCCACGATCACAATGAATGGCGGTGCTGGCTCCAAGGGCCGAATGGCCTACTCCTGTACCCGTTGTCTATTGCCATCTTTCCTACAGCAGGAAATCTGAACACTATACTCCAAATGCGGCCTCACCAACGTCTTGCACAACTTAGTCTGAAGAAGGGTCGCGACTCAAAACGTCACCTATCCATGTTCTCCACAGATGCTGCCTGACCCGCTGAGTTACTCCTGCACTCGGTGAAACGTCACCTACCCATGTTCTCCACATATGCTGCCTGACCCGCTGAGTTTCTCAAGCACTCTGTGAAACGTCACCTATCCATGTTCTCCACAGATGCTGCCTGACCCGCTGAGTTACTCCAGCACTCTGTGAAACGTCACCTATCCATGTTCTCCATCAGATGCTGCCCTGACCCCTGCTGAGTTACTCCACATGGACTACTGTGAAACGTCACCTATCCATGTTCTCCCAAGGCAGATGCTGCCTGACCCGCTGAGTTACTCCAGCACTCTGTGAAACGTCACCTATCCATGTTCTCACACAGATGCTGCCTGACCCGCTGAGTT